>NC_084597.1:314500-364500 GCF_033807715.1 Cololabis saira | reverse complement strand
AGGGATGGACCAATACTCAGGTAGGCTGTGGCGTTGGCACGATGCTAAATTGGTACTGATGGGTTCAAAGTGTGCCAGGAAAATATCCCCCCAAACCGTTACACCACCACCACCAGCCTGAACCGTTGATACAAGGCAGGATGGATCCATGCTTTCATGTTGTTGATGCCAAATTCTGACCATACCATCCGAATGTCGCAGCCGATATTGAGACTCATCATACCAGGCAACCCTTTTCCAAACTTCTGTTGTCCAAATTTGGCGAGCCTGAGTGAGTGAATTGTAGCCTCCGTGTACTGTTCTTAGCTGACAGGAGTGGTACCCAGTGTGGTTCTGCTGCTGTGGCCCATCCACCTCAAGGTTCGACGTGTTGTGCATTCAGAGATGCTCTTCGGCATACCTCGGTTGTAACCAGTGGTTATTTGAGTTACTGTTGCCTTTCTATCAGCTACAACCAGTCTGGCCATTCTCTTCTGACCTCTGGCATCCACAAGGAATTTGCCCCCAAGGAACTAGCGCCCACTGGATATTTTCTCTTTTTCCGACCACTCTCTGTGAACCCCAGAGAGGTTTTTGCGTGAAAATCCCAGTAGATTGGCAGGTTCTGAAATACTCAGACCGGCCCGTCTGTTACCAACAACCATGCCACGTTCAAAGTCACTTAAATCACCGTACTTCCTCATTCTGATGCTTGGTCTTAACTACAGGAGATTCTCTTGACCATGTCTACGTGCCTAATTGCATTGATTTGCTGCCATGTGATTGGCTGGTTAGAAATTTTCGTCGAAGAGCAGTTGGAGCAGTTATTTTACCTAATAAAGTGGCCGGTGAGTGTAAATGCATGTATGTGTCCCATATATACTCCTCATGACCATTAAAGCTTTTTGAAGGCATTGATGTTCAATAGCAAGCAGCAAGTCCAATTCATCTTGTGAGTTTGTCTAACTGTGAACATAATTCATCCTTTATGGAACAAGCAGTGTTGCTGATTACTCTTCCTTAATTCATGTGGTTTACTAACACAAATAATGGAGATGCCGGGGATTGAACCCGGGGCCTCATACATGCAAAGCATGCGCTCTACCACTGAGCTACATCCCCTTCGTGGTCGATTCTGAAGACAGGAAGACAGGAAGTTCTAAGAGTTGCTAGTTCAAGAGAAATAACTCTATTGAACTGTGAAAATTCAGATTTTTCACAAAAGTAGTGCTGCGATGGCCGGGAATCGAACCCGGGTCAACTGCTTGGAAGGCAGCTATGCTCACCACTATACCACCATCGCACGGATCTGGCCCATAAACGTCATAATTTCCGCAACACAGGGAAAAACCGGATTTCAATGGGACTGAGGTTTGTCTGTCCACTTTGCAGCAAAAGGCAGGACTAGATGACTAATCCTTGATTTAAAAAGGTCCTGGAAATCTTCCTCAGAGAATTTGGTCCATATTGACATGATGGCGTCACGCAGTTGCTGCAGATTTGTCGGCTACACATCCATGATGTGAATCTCCCGTTCCACCATATCCCAAAGGTGTTCTATTGATTTGACATCTGGTGACTGTGGAGGCCATTTGAGGACAGTGAACTCATTGTCATGTTCGACAAACCGTTCTGAGATGATTCGGGCTTTATGACACATTGCGTTATCCTGCTGGAAGTAGCCATCAGAAAATGGGTACACTGCGGTCATAAAGGGATGGACCAATACTCAGGTAGGCTGTGGCGTTGGCACGATGCTAAATTGGTACTGATGGGTTCAAAGTGTGCCAGGAAAATATCCCCCCAAACCGTTACACCACCACCACCAGCCTGAACCGTTGATACAAGGCAGGATGGATCCATGCTTTCATGTTGTTGATGCCAAATTCTGACCATACCATCCGAATGTCGCAGCCGATATTGAGACTCATCATACCAGGCAACCCTTTTCCAAACTTCTGTTGTCCAAATTTGGCGAGCCTGAGTGAGTGAATTGTAGCCTCCGTGTACTGTTCTTAGCTGACAGGAGTGGTACCCAGTGTGGTTCTGCTGCTGTGGCCCATCCACCTCAAGGTTCGACGTGTTGTGCATTCAGAGATGCTCTTCGGCATACCTCGGTTGTAACCAGTGGTTATTTGAGTTACTGTTGCCTTTCTATCAGCTACAACCAGTCTGGCCATTCTCTTCTGACCTCTGGCATCCACAAGGAATTTGCCCCCAAGGAACTAGCGCCCACTGGATATTTTCTCTTTTTCCGACCACTCTCTGTGAACCCCAGAGAGGTTTTTGCGTGAAAATCCCAGTAGATTGGCAGGTTCTGAAATACTCAGACCGGCCCGTCTGTTACCAACAACCATGCCACGTTCAAAGTCACTTAAATCACCGTACTTCCTCATTCTGATGCTTGGTCTTAACTACAGGAGATTCTCTTGACCATGTCTACGTGCCTAATTGCATTGATTTGCTGCCATGTGATTGGCTGGTTAGAAATTTTCGTCGAAGAGCAGTTGGAGCAGTTATTTTACCTAATAAAGTGGCCGGTGAGTGTTAATGCATGTATGTGTCCCATATATACTCCTCATGACCATTAAAGCTTTTTGAAGGCATTGATGTTCAATAGCAAGCAGCAAGTCCAATTCATCTTTTGAGTTTGTCTAACTGTGAACATAATTCATCCTTTATGGAACAAGCAGTGTTGCTGATTACTCTTCCTTAATTCATGTGGTTTATTAACACAAATAATGGAGATGCCGGGGATTGAACCCGGGGCCTCATACATGCAAAGCATGCGCTCTACCACTGAGCTACATCCCCTTCGTGGTCCATCCTGAAGACAGGAAGACAGGAAGTTCTAAGAGTTGCTAGTTCAAGAGAAATAACTCTATTGAACTGTGAAAATTCAAATTTTTCACAAAAGTAGTGCTGCGATGGCCGGGAATCGAACCCGGGTCAACTGCTTGGAAGGCAGCTATGCTCACCACTATACCACCATCGCACGGATCTGGCCCATAAACGTCATAATTTCCGCAACACAGGGAAAAACCGGATTTCAATGGGACTGAGGTTTGTCTGTCCGCTTTGCAGCAAAAGGCAGGACTAGATGACTAATCCTTGATTTAAAAAGGTCCTGGAAACATTCCTCAGAGAATTTGGTCCATATTGACATGATGGCGTCACGCAGTTGCTGCAGATTTGTCGGCTACACATCCATGATGTGAATCTCCCGTTCCACCATATCCCAAAGGTGTTCTATTGATTTGACATCTGGTGACTGTGGAGGCCATTTGAGGACAGTGAACTCATTGTCATGTTCAACAAACCGTTCTGAGATGATTCGGGCTTTATGACACATCGCGTTATCCTGCTGGAAGTAGCCATCAGAAAATGGGTACACTGCGGTCATAAAGGGATGGACCAATACTCAGGTAGGCTGTGGCGTTGGCACGATGCTAAATTAGTACTGATGGGTTCAAAGTGTGCCAGGAAAATATCCCCCCAAACCGTTACACCACCACCACCAGCCTGAACCGTTGATACAAGGCAGGATGGATCCATGCTTGCTGCCAAATTCTGACCATACCATCCGAATGTCGCAGCGGATATTGAGACTCATCATACCAGGCAACCTTTTTCCAAACTTCTGTTGTCCAAATTTGGCGAGCCTGAGTGAGTGAATTGTAGCCTCCGTGTACTGTTCTTAGCTGACAGGAGTGGTACCCAGTGTGGTTCTGCTGCTGTGGCCCATCCACCTCAAGGTTCGACGTGTTGTGCATTCAGAGATGCTCTTCGGCATACCTCGGTTGTAACCAGTGGTTATTTGAGTTACTGTTGCCTTTCTATCAGCTACAACCAGTCTGGCCATTCTCTTCTGACCTCTGGCATCCACAAGGAATTTGCCCCCAAGGAACTAGCGCCCACTGGATATTTTCTCTTTTTCCGACCACTCTCTGTGAACCCCAGAGAGGTTTTTTGCGTGAAAATCCCAGTAGATTGGCAGGTTCTGAAATACTCAGACCGGCCCGTCTGTTACCAACAACCATGCCACGTTCAAAGTCACTTAAATCACCGTACTTCCTCATTCTGATGCTTGGTCTTAACTACAGGAGATTCTCTTGACCATGTCTACGTGCCTAATTGCATTGATTTGCTGCTATGTGATTGGCTGGTTAGAAATTTTCGTCGAAGAGCAGTTGGAGCAGTTATTTTACCTACTAAAGTGGCCGGTGAGTGTAAATGCATGTATGTGTCCCATATATACTCCTCATGACCATTAAAGCTTTTTGAAGGCATTGATGTTCAATAGCAAGCAGCAAGTCCAATTCATCTTTTGAGTTTGTCTAACTGTGAACATAATTCATCCTTTATGGAACAAGCAGTGTTGCTGATTACTCTTCCTTAATTCATGTGGTTTATTAACACAAATAATGGAGATGCCGGGGATTGAACCCGGGGCCTCATACATGCAAAACATGCGCTCTACCACTGAGCTACATCCCCTTCGTGGTCGATCCTGAAGACAGGAAGACAGGAAGTTCTAAGAGTTGCTAGTTCAAGAGAAATAACTCTATTGAACTGTGAAAATTCAGATTTTTCACAAAAGTAGTGCTGCGATGGCCGGGAATCGAACCCGGGTCAACTGCTTGGAAGGCAGCTATGCTCACCACTATACCACCATCGCACGGATCTGGCCCATAAACGTCATAATTTCCACAACACAGGGAAAAACCGGATTTCAATGGGACTGAGGTTTGTCTGTCCGCTTTGCAGCATAAGGCAGGACTAGATGACTAATCCTTGATTTAAAAAGGTCCTGGAAACATTCCTCAGAGAATTTGGTCCATATTGACATGATGGCGTCACGCAGTTGCTGCAGATTTGTCGGCTACACATCCATGATGTGAATCTCCCGTTCCACCATATCCCAAAGGTGTTCTATTGATTTGACATCTGGTGACTGTGGAGGCCATTTGAGGACAGTGAACTCATTGTCATGTTCAACAAACCGTTCTGAGATGATTCGGGCTTTATGACACATCGCGTTATCCTGCTGGAAGTAGCCATCAGAAAATGGGTACACTGCGGTCATAAAGGGATGGACCAATACTCAGGTAGGCTGTGGCGTTGGCACGATGCTAAATTGGTACTGATGGGTTCAAAGTGTGCCAGGAAAATATCCCCCCAAACCGTTACACCACCACCACCAGCCTGAACCGTTGATACAAGGCAGGATGGATCCATGCTTTCATGTTGTTGATGCCAAATTCTGACCATACCATCCGAATGTCGCAGCGGATATTGAGACTCATCATACCAGGCAACCTTTTTCCAAACTTCTGTTGTCCAAATTTGGCGAGCCTGAGTGAGTGAATTGTAGCCTCCGTGTACTGTTCTTAGCTGACAGGAGTGGTACCCAGTGTGGTTCTGCTGCTGTGGCCCATCCACCTCAAGGTTCGACGTGTTGTGCATTCAGAGATGCTCTTCGGCATACCTCGGTTGTAACCAGTGGTTATTTGAGTTACTGTTGCCTTTCTATCAGCTACAACCAGTCTGGCCATTCTCTTCTGACCTCTGGCATCCACAAGGAATTTGCCCCCAAGGAACTAGCGCCCACTGGATATTTTCTCTTTTTCCGACCACTCTCTGTGAACCCCAGAGAGGTTTTTGCGTGAAAATCCCAGTAGATTGGCAGGTTCTGAAATACTCAGACCGGCCCGTCTGTTACCAACAACCATGCCACGTTCAAAGTCACTTAAATCACCGTACTTCCTCATTCTGATGCTTGGTCTTAACTACAGGAGATTCTCTTGACCATGTCTACGTGCCTAATTGCATTGATTTGCTGCTATGTGATTGGCTGGTTAGAAATTTTCGTCGAAGAGCAGTTGGAGCAGTTATTTTACCTACTAAAGTGGCCGGTGAGTGTAAATGCATGTATGTGTCCCATATATACTCCTCATGACCATTAAAGCTTTTTGAAGGCATTGATGTTCAATAGCAAGCAGCAAGTCCAATTCATCTTTTGAGTTTGTCTAACTGTGAACATAATTCATCCTTTATGGAACAAGCAGTGTTGCTGATTACTCTTCCTTAATTCATGTGGTTTATTAACACAAATAATGGAGATGCCGGGGATTGAACCCGGGGCCTCATACATGCAAAACATGCGCTCTACCACTGAGCTACATCCCCTTCGTGGTCGATCCTGAAGACAGGAAGACAGGAAGTTCTAAGAGTTGCTAGTTCAAGAGAAATAACTCTATTGAACTGTGAAAATTCAGATTTTTCACAAAAGTAGTGCTGCGATGGCCGGGAATCGAACCCGGGTCAACTGCTTGGAAGGCAGCTATGCTCACCACTATACCACCATCGCACGGATCTGGCCCATAAACGTCATAATTTCCGCAACACAGGGAAAAACCGGATTTCAATGGGACTGAGGTTTGTCTGTCCGCTTTGCAGCAAAAGGCAGGACTAGATGACTAATCCTTGATTTAAAAAGGTCCTGGAAACATTCCTCAGAGAATTTGGTCCATATTGACATGATGGCGTCACGCAGTTGCTGCAGATTTGTCGGCTACACATCCATGATGTGTATCTCCCGTTCCACCATATCCCAAAGGTGTTCTATTGATTTGACATCTGGTGACTGTGGAGGCCATTTGAGGACAGTGAACTCATTGTCATGTTCAACAAACCGTTCTGAGAGGATTCGGGCTTTATGACACATCGTGTTATCCTGCTGGAAGTAGCCATCAGAAAATGGGTACACTGCGGTCATAAAGGGATGGACCAATACTCAGGTAGGCTGTGGCGTTGGCACAATGCTAAATTGGTACTGATGGGTTCAAAGTGTGCCAGGAAAATATCCCCCCAAACCGTTACACCACCACCACCAGCCTGAACCGTTGATACAAGGCAGGATGGATCCATGCTTTCATGTTGTTGATGCCAAATTCTGACCATACCATCCGAATGTCGCAGCGGATATTGAGACTCATCATACCAGGCAACCTTTTTCCAAACTTCTGTTGTCCAAATTTGGCGAGCCTGAGTGAGTGAATTGTAGCCTCCGTGTACTGTTCTTAGCTGACAGGAGTGGTACCCAGTGTGGTTCTGCTGCTGTGGCCCATCCACCTCAAGGTTCGACGTGTTGTGCATTCAGAGATGCTCTTCGGCATACCTCGGTTGTAACCAGTGGTTATTTGAGTTACTGTTGCCTTTCTATCAGCTACAACCAGTCTGGCCATTCTCTTCTGACCTCTGGCATCCACAAGGAATTTGCCCCCAAGGAACTAGCGCCCACTGGATATTTTCTCTTTTTCCGACCCCTTTCTGTGAACCCCAGAGAGGTTTTTGCGTGAAAATCCCAGGTTGGCAGGTTGGCAGGTTCTGAAATACTCAGACCGGCCCGTCTGTTACCAACAACCATTCCACGTTCAAAGTCACTTAAATCACCGTACTTCCTCATTCTGATGCTTGGTCTTAACTACAGGAGATTCTCTTGACCATGTCTACGTGCCTAATTGCATTGATTTGCTGCCATGTGATTGGCTGGTTAGACATTTTCGTCGAAAAGCAGTTGGAGCAGTTATTTTACCTAATAAAGTGGCCGGTGAGTGTAAATGTATGTATGTGTCCCATATATACTCCTCATGACCATTAAAGGTTTTTGAAGGCATTGATGTTCAATAGCAAGCAGCAAGTCCAATTCATCTTGTGAGTTTGTCTAACTGTGAACATAATTCATCCTTTATGGAACAAGCAGTGTTGCTGATTACTCTTCCTTAATTCATGTGGTTTATTAACACAAATAATGGAGATGCCGGGGATTGAACCCGGGGCCTCATACATGCAAAGCATGCGCTCTACCACTGAGCTACATCCCCTTCGTGGTCGATCCTGAAGACAGGAAGACAGGAAGTTCTAAGAGTTGCTAGTTCAAGAGAAATAACTCTATTGAACTGTGAAAATTCAGATTTTTCACAAAAGTAGTGCTGCGATGGCCGGGAATCGAACCCGGGTCAACTGCTTGGAAGGCAGCTATGCTCACCACTATAACACCATCGCACGGATCTGGCCCATAAACGTCATAATTTCCGCAACACAGGGAAAAACCGGATTTCAATGGGACTGAGGTTTGTCTGTCCGCTTTGCAGCAAAAGGCAGGACTAGATGACTAATCCTTGATTTAAAAAGGTCCTGGAAACATTCCTCAGATAATTTGGTCCATATTGACATGATGGCGTCACGCAGTTGCTGCAGATTTGTCGGCTACACATCCATGATGTGAATCTCCCGTTCCACCATATCCCAAAGGTGTTCTATTGATTTGACATCTGGTGACTGTGGAGGCCATTTGAGGACAGTGAACTAATTGTCATGTTCAACAAACCGTTCGGAGATGATTCAGGCTTTATGACACATCGCGTTATCCTGCTGGAAGTAGCCATCAGAAAATGGGTACACTGCGGTCATAAAGGGATGGACCAATACTCAGGTAGGCTGTGGCGTTGGCACGATGCTAAATTGGTACTGATGGGTTCAAAGTGTGCCAGGAAAATATCCCCCCAAACCGTTACACCACCACCACCAGCCTGAACCGTTGATACAAGGCAGGATGGATCCATGCTTTCATGTTGTTGATGCCAAATTCTGACCATACCATCCGAATGTCGCAGCGGATATTGAGACTCATCATACCAGGCAACCTTTTTCCAAACTTCTGTTGTCCAAATTTGGCGAGCCTGAGTGAGTGAATTGTAGCCTCCGTGTACTGTTCTTAGCTGACAGGAGTGGTACCCAGTGTGGTTCTGCTGCTGTGGCCCATCCACCTCAAGGTTCGACGTGTTGTGCATTCAGAGATGCTCTTCGGCATACCTCGGTTGTAACCAGTGGTTATTTGAGTTACTGTTGCCTTTCTATCAGCTACAACCAGTCTGGCCATTCTCTTCTGACCTCTGGCATCCACAAGGAATTTGCCCCCAAGGAACTAGCGCCCACTGGATATTTTCTCCTTTTCCGACCACTCTCTGTGAACCCCAGAGAGGTTTTTGCGTGAAAATCCCAGTAGATTGGCAGGTTCTGAAATACTCAGACAGGCCCGTCTGTTACCAACAACCATGCCACGTTCAAAGTCACTTAAATCACCGTACTTCCTCATTCTGATGCTTGGTCTTAACTACAGGAGATTCTCTTGACCATGTCTACGTGCCTAATTGCATTGATTTGCTGCTATGTGATTGGCTGGTTAGAAATTTTCGTCGAAGAGCAGTTGGAGCAGTTATTTTACCTAATAAAGTGGCCGGTGAGTGTAAATGCATGTATGTGTCCCATATATACTCCTCATGACCATTAAAGCTTTTTGAAGGCATTGATGTTCAATAGCAAGCAGCAAGTCCAATTCATATTGTGAGTTTGTCTAACTGTGAACATAATTCATCCTTTATGGAACAAGCAGTGTTGCTGATTACTCTTCCTTAATTCATGTGGTTTATTAACACAAATAATGGAGATGCCGGGGATTGAACCCGGTGCCTCATACATGCAAAGCATGGGCTCTACCACTGAGCTACATCCCCTTCGTGGTCAATCCTGAAGACAGGAAGACAGGAAGTTCTAAGAGTTGCTAGTTCAAGAGAAATAACTCTATTGAACTGTGAAAATTCAGATTTTTCACAAAAGTAGTGCTGCGATGGCCGGGAATCGAACCCGGGTCAACTGCTTGGAAGGCAGCTATGCTCACCACTATACCACCATCGCACGGATCTGGCCCATAAACGTCATAATTTCCGCAACACAGGGAAAAACCGGATTTCAATGGGACTGAGGTTTGTCTGTCCGCTTTGCAGCATAAGGCAGGACTAGATGACTAATCCTTGATTTAAAAAGGTCCTGGAAACATTCCTCAGAGAATTTGGTCCATATTGACATGATGGCGTCACGCAGTTGCTGCAGATTTGTCGGCTACACATCCATGATGTGAATCTCCCGTTCCACCATATCCCAAAGGTGTTCTATTGATTTGACATCTGGTGACTGTGGAGGCCATTTGAGGACAGTGAACTCATTGTCATGTTCAACAAACCGTTCTGAGATGATTCGGGCTTTATGACACATCGCGTTATCCTGCTGGAAGTAGCCATCAGAAAATGGGTACACTGCGGTCATAAAGGGATGGACCAATACTCAGGTAGGCTGTGGCGTTGGCACGATGCTAAATTGGTACTGATGGGTTCAAAGTGTGCCAGGAAAATATCCCCCCAAACCGTTACACCACCACCACCACCAGCCTGAACCGTTGATACAAGGCAGGATGGATCCATGCTTTCATGTTGTTGATGCCAAATTCTGACCATACCATCCGAATGTCGCAGCGGATATTGAGACTCAACATACCAGGCAACCTTTTTCCAAACTTCTGTTGTCCAAATTTGGCGAGCCTGAGTGAGTGAATTGTAGCCTCCGTGTACTGTTCTTAGCTGACAGGAGTGGTACCCAGTGTGGTTCTGCTGCTGTGGTCCATCCACCTCAAGGTTCGACGTGTTGTGCATTCAGAGATGCTCTTCGGCATACCTCGGTTGTAACCAGTGGTTATTTGAGTTACTGTTGCCTTTCTATCAGCTACAACCAGTCTGGCCATTCTCTTCTGACCTCTGGCATCCACAAGGAATTTGCCCCCAAGGAACTAGCGCCCACTGGATATTTTCTCTTTTTCCGACCACTCTCTGTGAACCCCAGAGAGGTTTTTGCGTGAAAATCCCAGTAGATTGGCAGGTTCTGAAATACTCAGACCGGCCCGTCTGTTACCAACAACCATGCCACGTTCAAAGTCACTTAAATCACCGTACTTCCTCATTCTGATGCTTGGTCTTAACTACAGGAGATTCTCTTGACCATGTCTACGTGCCTAATTGCATTGATTTGCTGCCATGTGATTGGCTGGTTAGAAATTTTCGTCGAAGAGCAGTTGGAGCAGTTATTTTACCTAATAAAGTGGCCGGTGAGTGTAAATGCATGTATGTGTCCCATATATACTCCTCATGACCATTAAAGCTTTTTGAAGGCATTGATGTTCAATAGCAAGCAGCAAGTCCAATTCATCTTGTGAGTTTGTCTAACTGTGAACATAATTCATCCTTTATGGAACAAGCAGTGTTGCTGATTACTCTTCCTTAATTCATGTGGTTTATTAACACAAATAATGGAGATGCCGGGGATTGAACCCGGGGCCTCATACATGCAAAGCATGCGCTCTACCACTGAGCTACATCCCCTTCGTGGTCAATCCTGAAGACAGGAAGACAGGAAGTTCTAAGAGTTGCTAGTTCAAGAGAAATAACTCTATTGAACTGTGAAAATTCAGATTTTTCACAAAAGTAGTGCTGCGATGGCCGGGAATCGAACCCGGGTCAACTGCTTGGAAGGCAGCTATGCTCACCACTATACCACCATCTCACGGATCTGGCCCATAAACGTCATAATTTCCGCATCAAAGGGAAAAACCGGATTTCAATGGGACTGAGGTTTGTCTGTCCGCTTTGCAGCAAAAGGCAGGACTAGATGACTAATCCTTGATTTAAAAAGGTCCTGGAAACATTCCTCAGAGAATTTGGTCCATATTGACATGATGGCGTCACGCAGTTGCTGCAGATTTGTCGGCTACACATCCATGATGTGAATCTCCCGTTCCACCATATCCCAAAGGTGTTCTATTGATTTGACATCTGGTGACTGTGGAGGCCATTTGAGGACAGTGAACTCATTGTCATGTTCAACAAACCGTTCTGAGATGATTCGGGCTTTATGACACATCGCGTTATCCTGCTGGAAGTAGCCATCAGAAAATGGGTACACTGCGGTCATAAAGGGATGGACCAATACTCAGGTAGGCTGTGGCGTTGGCACGATGCTAAATTGGTACTGATGGGTTCAAAGTGTGCCAGGAAAATATCCCCCCAAACCGTTACACCACCACCACCACCAGCCTGAACCGTTGATACAAGGCAGGATGGATCCATGCTTTCATGTTGTTGATGCCAAATTCTGACCATACCATCCGAATGTCGCAGCGGATATTGAGACTCAACATACCAGGCAACCTTTTTCCAAACTTCTGTTGTCCAAATTTGGCGAGCCTGAGTGAGTGAATTGTAGCCTCCGTGTACTGTTCTTAGCTGACAGGAGTGGTACCCAGTGTGGTTCTGCTGCTGTGGTCCATCCACCTCAAGGTTCGACGTGTTGTGCATTCAGAGATGCTCTTCGGCATACCTCGGTTGTAACCAGTGGTTATTTGAGTTACTGTTGCCTTTCTATCAGCTACAACCAGTCTGGCCATTCTCTTCTGACCTCTGGCATCCACAAGGAATTTGCCCCCAAGGAACTAGCGCCCACTGGATATTTTCTCTTTTTCCGACCACTCTCTGTGAACCCCAGAGAGGTTTTTGCGTGAAAATCCCAGTAGATTGGCAGGTTCTGAAATACTCAGACCGGCCCGTCTGTTACCAACAACCATGCCACGTTCAAAGTCACTTAAATCACCGTACTTCCTCATTCTGATGCTTGGTCTTAACTACAGGAGATTCTCTTGACCATGTCTACGTGCCTAATTGCATTGATTTGCTGCCATGTGATTGGCTGGTTAGAAATTTTCGTCGAAGAGCAGTTGGAGCAGTTATTTTACCTAATAAAGTGGCCGGTGAGTGTAAATGCATGTATGTGTCCCATATATACTCCTCATGACCATTAAAGCTTTTTGAAGGCATTGATGTTCAATAGCAAGCAGCAAGTCCAATTCATCTTGTGAGTTTGTCTAACTGTGAACATAATTCATCCTTTATGGAACAAGCAGTGTTGCTGATTACTCTTCCTTAATTCATGTGGTTTATTAACACAAATAATGGAGATGCCGGGGATTGAACCCGGGGCCTCATACATGCAAAGCATGCGCTCTACCACTGAGCTACATCCCCTTCGTGGTCAATCCTGAAGACAGGAAGACAGGAAGTTCTAAGAGTTGCTAGTTCAAGAGAAATAACTCTATTGAACTGTGAAAATTCAGATTTTTCACAAAAGTAGTGCTGCGATGGCCGGGAATCGAACCCGGGTCAACTGCTTGGAAGGCAGCTATGCTCACCACTATACCACCATCGCACGGATCTGGCCCATAAACGTCATAATTTCCGCAACACAGGGAAAAACCGGATTTCAATGGGACTGAGGTTTGTCTGTCCGCTTTGCAGCAAAAGGCAGGACTAGATGACTAATCCTTGATTTAAAAAGGTCCTGGAAACATTCCTCAGAGAATTTGGTCCATATTGACATGATGGCGTCACACAGTTGCTGCAGATTTGTCGGCTACAAATCCATGATGTGAATCTCCCGTTCCACCATATCCCAAAGGTGTTCTATTGATTTGACATCTGGTGACTGTGGAGGCCATTTGAGGACAGTGAACTCATTGTCATGTTCAACAAACCGTTCTGAGATGATTCGGGCTTTATGACACATCGCGTTATCCTGCTGGAAGTAGCCATCAGAAAATGGGTACACTGCGATCATAAAGGGATGGACCAATACTCAGGTAGGCTGTGGCGTTGGCACGATGCTAAATTGGTACTGATGGGTTCAAAGTGTGCCAGGAAAATATCCCCCCAAACCGTTACACCACCACCACCAGCCTGAACCGTTGATACAA
This sequence comes from Cololabis saira, assembly GCF_033807715.1. NCBI lineage: Eukaryota > Metazoa > Chordata > Actinopteri > Beloniformes > Belonidae > Cololabis > Cololabis saira. Next base: position 350,828 of record NC_084597.1, on the reverse strand, counting down.
GGCAGGATGGATCCATGCTTTCATGTTGTTGATGCCAAACTCTGACCATACCATCCGAATGTCGCAGCCGATATTGAGACTCATCATACCAGGCAACCTTTTTCCAAACTTCTGTTGTCCAAATTTGGCGAGCCTGAGTGAGTGAATTGTAGCCTCCGTGTACTGTTCTTAGCTGACAGGAGTGGTACCCAGTGTGGTTCTGCTGCTGTGGCCCATCCACCTCAAGGTTCGACGTGTTGTGCATTCAGAGATGCTCTTCGGCATACCTCGGTTGTAACCAGTGGTTATTTGAGTTACTGTTGCCTTTCTATCAGCTACAACCAGTCTGGCCATTCTCTTCTGACCTCTGGCATCCACAAGGAATTTGCCCCCAAGGAACTAGCGCCCACTGGATATTTTCTCTTTTTCCGACCACTCTCTGTGAACCCCAGAGAGGTTTTTGCGTGAAAATCCCAGTAGATTGGCAGGTTCTGAAATACTCAGACCGGCCCGTCTGTTACCAACAACCATGCCACGTTCAAAGTCACTTAAATCACCGTACTTCCTCATTCTGATGCTTGGTCTTAACTACAGGAGATTCTCTTGACCATGTCTACGTGCCTAATTGCATTGATTTGCTGCCATGTGATTGGCTGGTTAGAAATTTTCGTCAAAGAGCAGTTGGAGCAGTTATTTTACCTAATAAAGTGGCCGGTGAGTGTAAATGCATGTATGTGTCCCATATATACTCCTCATGACCATTAAAGCTTTTTGAAGGCATTGATGTTCAATAGCAAGCAGCAAGTCCAATTCATCTTGTGAGTTTGTCTAACTGTGAACATAATTCATCCTTTATGGAACAAGCAGTGTTGCTGATTACTCTTCCTTAATTCATGTGGTTTATTAACACAAAGAATGGAGATGCCGGGGATTGAACCCGGGGCCTCATACATGCGAAGCATGCGCTCTACCACTGAGCTACATCCCCTTCGTGGTCGAGCCTGAAGACAGGAAGACAGGAAGTTCTAAGAGTTGATAGTTCAAGAGAAATAACTCTATTGAACTGTGAAAATTCAGATTTTTCACAAAAGTAGTGCTGCGATGGCCGGGAATCGAACCCGGGTCAACTGCTTGGAAGGCAGCTATGCTCACCACTATACCACCATCGCACGGATCTGGCCCATAAACGTCATAATTTCCCCAACACAGGGAAAAACCGGATTTCAATGGGACTGAGGTTTGTCTGTCCGCTTTGCAGCAAAAGGCAGGACTAGATGACTAATCCTTGATTTAAAAAGGTCCTGGAAACATTCCTCAGAGAATTTGGTCCATATTGACATGATGGCGTCACGCAGTTGCTGCAGATTTGTCGGCTACACATCCATGATGTGAATCTCCCGTTCCACCATATACCAAAGGTGTTCTATTGATTTGACATCTGGTGACTGTGGAGGCCATTTGAGGACAGTGAACTCATTGTCATGTTCAACAAACCGTTCTGAGATGATTCGGGCTTTATGACACATCGCGTTATCCTGCTGGAAGTAGCCATCAGAAAATGGGTACACTGCGGTCATAAAGGGATGGACCAATACTCAGGTAGGCTGTGGCGTTGGCACGATGCTAAATTGGTACTGATGGGTTCAAAGTGTGCCAGGAAAATATCCCCCCAAACCGTTACACCACCACCACCAGCCTGAACCGTTGATACAAGGCAGGATGGATCCATGCTTTCATGTTGTTGATGCCAAACTCTGACCATACCATCCGAATGTCGCAGCCGATATTGAGACTCATCATACCAGGCAACCTTTTTCCAAACTTCTGTTGTCCAAATTTGGCGAGCCTGAGTGAGTGAATTGTAGCCTCCGTGTACTGTTCTTAGCTGACAGGAGTGGTACCCAGTGTGGTTCTGCTGCTGTGGCCCATCCACCTCAAGGTTCGACGTGTTGTGCATTCAGAGATGCTCTTCGGCATACCTCGGTTGTAACCAGTGGTTATTTGAGTTACTGTTGCCTTTCTATCAGCTACAACCAGTCTGGCCATTCTCTTCTGACCTCTGGCATCCACAAGGAATTTGCCCCCAAGGAACTAGCGCCCACTGGATATTTTCTCTTTTTCCGACCACTCTCTGTGAACCCCAGAGAGGTTTTTGCGTGAAAATCCCAGTAGATTGGCAGGTTCTGAAATACTCAGACCGGCCCGTCTGTTACCAACAACCATGCCACGTTCAAAGTCACTTAAATCACCGTACTTCCTCATTCTGATGCTTGGTCTTAACTACAGGAGATTCTCTTGACCATGTCTACGTGCCTAATTGCATTGATTTGCTGCCATGTGATTGGCTGGTTAGAAATTTTCGTCAAAGAGCAGTTGGAGCAGTTATTTTACCTAATAAAGTGGCCGGTGAGTGTAAATGCATGTATGTGTCCCATATATACTCCTCATGACCATTAAAGCTTTTTGAAGGCATTGATGTTCAATAGCAAGCAGCAAGTCCAATTCATCTTGTGAGTTTGTCTAACTGTGAACATAATTCATCCTTTATGGAACAAGCAGTGTTGCTGATTACTCTTCCTTAATTCATGTGGTTTATTAACACAAAGAATGGAGATGCCGGGGATTGAACCCGGGGCCTCATACATGCGAAGCATGCGCTCTACCACTGAGCTACATCCCCTTCGTGGTCGAGCCTGAAGACAGGAAGACAGGAAGTTCTAAGAGTTGATAGTTCAAGAGAAATAACTCTATTGAACTGTGAAAATTCAGATTTTTCACAAAAGTAGTGCTGCGATGGCCGGGAATCGAACCCGGGTCAACTGCTTGGAAGGCAGCTATGCTCACCACTATACCACCATCGCACGGATCTGGCCCATAAACGTCATAATTTCCCCAACACAGGGAAAAACCGGATTTCAATGGGACTGAGGTTTGTCTGTCCGCTTTGCAGCAAAAGGCAGGACTAGATGACTAATCCTTGATTTAAAAAGGTCCTGGAAACATTCCTCAGAGAATTTGGTCCATATTGACATGATGGCGTCACGCAGTTGCTGCAGATTTGTCGGCTACACATCCATGATGTGAATCTCCCGTTCCACCATATACCAAAGGTGTTCTATTGATTTGACATCTGGTGACTGTGGAGGCCATTTGAGGACAGTGAACTCATTGTCATGTTCAACAAACCGTTCTGAGATGATTCGGGCTTTATGACACATCGCGTTATCCTGCTGGAAGTAGCCATCAGAAAATGGGTACACTGCGGTCATAAAGGGATGGACCAATACTCAGGTAGGCTGTGGCGTTGGCACGATGCTAAATTGGTACTGATGGGTTCAAAGTGTGCCAGGAAAATATCCCCCCAAACCGTTACACCACCACCACCAGCCTGAACCGTTGATACAAGGCAGGATGGATCCATGCTTTCATGTTGTTGATGCCAAATTCTGACCATACCATCCGAATGTCGCAGCCGATATTGAGACTCATCATACCAGGCAACCTTTTTCCAAACTTCTGTTGTCCAAATTTGGCGAGCCTGAGTGAGTGAATTGTAGCCTCCGTGTACTGTTCTTAGCTGACAGGAGTGGTACCCAGTGTGGTTCTGCTGCTGTGGCCCATCCACCTCAAGGTTCGACGTGTTGTGCATTCAGAGATGCTCTTCGGCATACCTCGGTTGTAACCAGTGGTTATTTGAGTTACTGTTGCCTTTCTATCAGCTACAACCAGTCTGGCCATTCTCTTCTGACCTCTGGCATCCACAAGGAATTTGCCCCCAAGGAACTAGCGCCCACTGGATATTTTCTCTTTTTCCGACCACTCTCTGTGAACCCCAGAGAGGTTTTTGCAGTTATTTTACCTAATAAAGTGGCCGGTGAGTGTAAATGCATGTATGTGTCCCATATATACTCCTCATGACCATTAAAGCTTTTTGAAGGCATTGATGTTCAATAGCAAACAGCAAGTCCAATTCATCTTGTGAGTTTGTCTAACTGTGAACATAATTCATCCTTTATGGAACAAGCAGTGTTGCTGATTACTCTTCCTTAATTCATGTGGTTTATTAACACAAAGAATGGAGATGCCGGGGATTGAACCCGGGGCCTCATACATGCGAAGCATGCGCTCTACCACTGAGCTACATCCCCTTCGTGGTCGAGCCTGAAGACAGGAAGACAGGAAGTTCTAAGAGTTGCTAGTTCAAGAGAAATAACTCTATTGAACTGTGAAAATTCAGATTTTTCACAAAAGTAGTGCTGCGATGGCCGGGAATCGAACCCGGGTCAACTGCTTGGAAGGCAGCTATGCTCACCACTATACCACCATTGCACGGATCTGGCCCATAAACGTCATAATTTCAGCAACACAGGGAAAAACCGGATTTCAATGGGACTGAGGTTTGTCTGTCCGCTTTGCAGCAAAAGGCAGGACTAGATGACTAATCCTTGATTTAAAAAGGTCCTGGAAACATTCCTCAGAGAATTTGGTCCATATTGACATGATGGCGTCACACAGTTGCTGCAGATTTGTCGGCTACAAATCCATGATGTGAATCTCCCGTTCCACCATATCCCAAAGGTGTTCTATTGATTTGACATCTGGTGACTGTGGAGGCCATTTGAGGACAGTGAACTCATTGTCATGTTCAACAAACCGTTCTGAGATGATTCGGGCTTTATGACACATCGCGTTATCCTGCTGGAAGTAGCCATCAGAAAATGGGTACACTGCGGTCATAAAGGGATGGACCAATACTCAGGTAGGCTGTGGCGTTGGCACGATGCTAAATTGGTACTGATGGGTTCAAAGTGTGCCAGGAAAATATCCCCCCAAACCGTTACACCACCACCACCAGCCTGAACCGTTGATACAAGGCAGGATGGATCCATGCTTTCATGTTGTTGATGCCAAATTCTGACCATACCATCCGAATGTCGCAGCCGATATTGAGACTCATCATACCAGGCAACCTTTTTCCAAACTTCTGTTGTCCAAATTTGGCGAGCCTGAGTGAGTGAATTGTAGCCTCCGTGTACTGTTCTTAGCTGACAGGAGTGGTACCCAGTGTGGTTCTGCTGCTGTGGCCCATCCACCTCAAGGTTCGACGTGTTGTGCATTCAGAGATGCTCTTCGGCATACCTCGGTTGTAACCAGTGGTTATTTGAGTTACTGTTGCCTTTCTATCAGCTACAACCAGTCTGGCCATTCTCTTCTGACCTCTGGCATCCACAAGGAATTTGCCCCCAAGGAACTAGCGCCCACTGGATATTTTCTCTTTTTCCGACCACTCTCTGTGAACCCCAGAGAGGTTTTTGCGTGAAAATCCCAGTAGATTGGCAGGTTCTGAAATACTCAGACCGGCCCGTCTGTTACCAACAACCATGCCACGTTCAAAGTCACTTAAATCACCGTACTTCCTCATTCTGATGCTTGGTCTTAACTACAGGAGATTCTCTTGACCATGTCTACGTGCCTAATTGCATTGATTTGCTGCCATGTGATTGGCTGGTTAGAAATTTTCGTCAAAGAGCAGTTGGAGCAGTTATTTTACCTAATAAAGTGGCCGGTGAGTGTAAATGCATGTATGTGTCCCATATATACTCCTCATGACCATTAAAGCTTTTTGAAGGCATTGATGTTCAATAGCAAGCAGCAAGTCCAATTCATCTTGTGAGTTTGTCTAACTGTGAACATAATTCATCCTTTATGGAACAAGCAGTGTTGCTGATTACTCTTCCTTAATTCATGTGGTTTATTAACACAAAGAATGGAGATGCCGGGGATTGAACCCGGGGCCTCATACATGCGAAGCATGCGCTCTACCACTGAGCTACATCCCCTTCGTGGTCGAGCCTGAAGACAGGAAGACAGGAAGTTCTAAGAGTTGATAGTTCAAGAGAAATAACTCTATTGAACTGTGAAAATTCAGATTTTTCACAAAAGTAGTGCTGCGATGGCCGGGAATCGAACCCGGGTCAACTGCTTGGAAGGCAGCTATGCTCACCACTATACCACCATCGCACGGATCTGTCCCATAAACGTCATAATTTCCGCAACACAGGGAAAAACCGGATTTCAATGGGACTGAGGTTTGTCTGTCCGCTTTGCAGCAAAAGGCAGGACTAGATGACTAATCCTTGATTTAAAAAGGTCCTGGAAACATTCCTCAGAGAATTTGGTCCATATTGACATGATGGCGTCACGCAGTTGCTGCAGATTTGTCGGCTACACATCCATGATGTGAATCTCCCGTTCCACCATATCCCAAAGGTGTTCTATTGATTTGACATCTGGTGACTGTGGAGGCCATTTGAGGACAGTGAACTCATTGTCATGTTCAACAAACCGTTCTGAGATGATTCGGGCTTTATGACACATCGCGTTATCCTGCTGGAAGTAGCCATCAGAAAATGGGTACACTGCGGTCATAAAGGGATGGACCAATACTCAGGTAGGCTGTGGCGTTGGCACGATGCTAAATTGGTACTGATGGGTTCAAAGTGTGCCAGGAAAATATCCCCCCAAACCGTTACACCACCACCACCAGCCTGAACCGTTGATACAAGGCAGGATGGATCCATGCTTTCATGTTGTTGATGCCAAATTCTGACCATACCATCCGAATGTCGCAGCCGATATTGAGACTCATCATACCAGGCAACCTTTTTCCAAACTTCTGTTGTCCAAATTTGGCGAGCCTGAGTGAGTGAATTGTAGCCTCCGTGTACTGTTCTTAGCTGACAGGAGTGGTACCCAGTGTGGTTCTGCTGCTGTGGCCCATCCACCTCAAGGTTCGACGTGTTGTGCATTCAGAGATGCTCTTCGGCATACCTCGGTTGTAACCAGTGGTTATTTGAGTTACTGTTGCCTTTCTATCAGCTACAACCAGTCTGGCCATTCTCTTCTGACCTCTGGCATCCACAAGGAATTTGCCCCCAAGGAACTAGCGCCCACTGGATATTTTCTCTTTTTCCGACCACTCTCTGTGAACCCCAGAGAGGTTTTTGCAGTTATTTTACCTAATAAAGTGGCCGGTGAGTGTAAATGCATGTATGTGTCCCATATATACTCCTCATGACCATTAAAGCTTTTTGAAGGCATTGATGTTCAATAGCAAACAGCAAGTCCAATTCATCTTGTGAGTTTGTCTAACTGTGAACATAATTCATCCTTTATGGAACAAGCAGTGTTGCTGATTACTCTTCCTTAATTCATGTGGTTTATTAACACAAATAATGGAGATGCCGGGGATTGAACCCGGGGCCTCATACATGCAAAGCATGCGCTCTACCACTGAGCTACATCCCCTTCGTGGTCGATCCTGAAGACAGGAAGACAGGAAGTTCTAAGAGTTGCTAGTTCAAGAGAAATAACTCTATTGAACTGTGAAAATTCAGATTTTTCACAAAAGTAGTGCTGCGATGGCCGGGAATCGAACCCGGGTCAACTGCTTGGAAGGCAGCTATGCTCACCACTATACCACCATCGCACGGATCTGGCCCATAAACGTCATAATTTCCGCAACACAGGGAAAAACCGGATTTCAATGGGACTGAGGTTTGTCTGTCCGCTTTGCAGCAAAAGGCAGGACTAGATGACTAATCCTTGATTTAAAAAGGTCCTGGAAACATTCCTCAGAGAATTTGGTCCATATTGACATGATGGCGTCACACAGTTGCTGCAGATTTGTCGGCTACACATCCATGATGTGAATCTCCCGTTCCACCATATCCCAAAGGTGTTCTATTGATTTGACATCTGGTGACTGTGGAGGCCATTTGAGGACAGTGAACTCATTGTCATGTTCAACAAACCGTTCTGAGATGATTCTGGCTTTATGACACATCGCGTTATCCTGCTGGAAGTAGCCATCAGAAAATGGGTACACTGCGGTCATAAAGGGATGGACCAATACTCAGGTAGGCTGTGGCGTTGGCACGATGCTAAATTGGTACTGATGGGTTCAAAGTGTGCCAGGAAAATATCCCCCCAAACCGTTACACCACCACCACCAGCCTGAACCGTTGATACAAGGCAGGATGGATCCATGCTTTCATGTTGTTGATGCCAAATTCTGACCATACCATCCGAATGTCGCAGCCGATATTGAGACTCATCATACCAGGCAACCTTTTTCCAAACTTCTGTTGTCCAAATTTGGCGAGCCTGAGTGAGTGAATTGTAGCCTCCGTGTACTGTTCTTAGCTGACAGGAGTGGTACCCAGTGTGGTTCTGCTGCTGTGGCCCATCCACCTCAAGGTTCGACGTGTTGTGCATTCAGAGATGCTCTTCGGCATACCTCGGTTGTAACCAGTGGTTATTTGAGTTACTGTTGCCTTTCTATCAGCTACAACCAGTCTGGCCATTCTCTTCTGACCTCTGGCATCCACAAGGAATTTGCCCCCAAGGAACTAGCGCCCACTGGATATTTTCTCTTTTTCCGACCACTCTCTGTGAACCCCAGAGAGGTTTTTGCGTGAAAATCCCAGTAGATTGGCAGGTTCTGAAATACTCAGACCGGCCCGTCTGTTACCAACAACCATGCCACGTTCAAAGTCACTTAAATCACCGTACTTCCTCATTCTGATGCTTGGTCTTAACTACAGGAGATTCTCTTGACCATGTCTACGTGCCTAATTGCATTGATTTGCTGCCATGTGATTGGCTGGTTAGAAATTTTCGTCAAAGAGCAGTTGTAGCAGTTATTTTACCTAATAAAGTGGCCGGTGAGTGTAAATGCATGTATGTGTCCCATATATACTCCTCATGACCATTAAAGCTTTTTGAAGGCATTGATGTTCAATAGCAAGCAGCAAGTCCAATTCATCTTGTGAGTTTGTCTAACTGTGAACATAATTCATCCTTTATGGAACAAGCAGTGTTGCTGATTACTCTTCCTTAATTCATGTGGTTTATTAACACAAAGAATGGAGATGCCGGGGATTGAACCCGGGGCCTCATACATGCGAAGCATGCGCTCTACCACTGAGCTACATCCCCTTCGTGGTCGAGCCTGAAGACAGGAAGACAGGAAGTTCTAAGAGTTGCTAGTTCAAGAGAAACAACTCTATTGAACTGTGAAAATTCAGATTTTTCACAAAAGTAGTGCTGCGATGGCCGGGAATCGAACCCGGGTCAACTGCTTGGAAGGCAGCTATGCTCACCACTATACCACCATCGCACGGATCTGGCCCATAAACGTCATAATTTCCGCAACACAGGGAAAAACCGGATTTCAATGGGACTGAGGTTTGTCTGTCCGCTTTGCAGCAAAAGGCAGGACTAGATGACTAATCCTTGATTTAAAAAGGTCCTGGAAACATTCCTCAGAGAATTTGGTCCATATTGACATGATGGCGTCACGCAGTTGCTGCAGATTTGTCGGCTACACATCCATGATGTGAATCTCCCGTTCCACCATATCCCAAAGGTGTTCTATTGATTTGACATCTGGTGACTGTGGAGGCCATTTGAGGACAGTGAACTCATTGTCATGTTCAACAAACCGTTCTGAGATGATTCGGGCTTTATGACACATCGCGTTATCCTGCTGGAAGTAGCCATCAGAAAATGGGTACACTGCGGTCATAAAGGGATGGACCAATACTCAGGTAGGCTGTGGCGTTGGCACGATGCTAAATTGGTACTGATGGGATCAAAGTGTGCCAGGAAAATATCCCCCCAAACCGTTACACCACCACCACCAGCCTGAACCGTTGATACAAGGCAGGATGGATCCATGCTTTCATGTTGTTGATGCCAAATTCTGACCATACCATCCGAATGTCGCAGCCGATATTGAGATTCATCATACCAGGCAACCTTTTTCCAAACTTCTGTTGTCCAAATTTGGCGAGCCTGAGTGAGTGAATTGTAGCCTCCGTGTACTGTTCTTAGCTGACAGGAGTGGTACCCAGTGTGGTTCTGCTGCTGTGGCCCATCCACCTCAAGGTTCGACGTGTTGTGCATTCAGAGATGCTCTTCGGCATACCTCGGTTGTAACCAGTGGTTATTTGAGTTACTGTTGCCTTTCTATCAGCTACAACCAGTCTGGCCATTCTCTTCTGACCTCTGGCATCCACAAGGAATTTGCCCCCAAGGAACTAGCGCCCACTGGATATTTTCTCTTTTTCCGACCACTCTCTGTGAACCCCAGAGAGGTTTTTGCGTGAAAATCCCAGTAGATTGGCAGGTTCTGAAATACTCAGACCGGCCCGTCTGTTACCAACAACCATGCCACGTTCAAAGTCACTTAAATCACCGTACTTCCTCATTCTGATGCTTGGTCTTAACTACAGGAGATTCTCTTGACCATGTCTACGTGCCTAACTGCATTGATTTGCTGCCATGTGATTGGCTGGTTAGAAATTTTCGTCGAAGAGCAGTTGGAGCAGTTATTTTACCTAATAAAGTGGCCGGTGAGTGTAAATGCATGTATGTGTCCCATATATACTCCTCATGACCATTAAAGCTTTTTGAAGGCATTGATGTTCAATAGCAAACAGCAAGTCCAATTCATCTTGTGAGTTTGTCTAACTGTGAACATAATTCATCCTTTATGGAACAAGCAGTGTTGCTGATTACTCTTCCTTAATTCATGTGGTTTATTAACACAAATAATGGAGATGCCGGGGATTGAACCCGGGGCCTCATACATGCAAAGCATGCGCTCTACCACTGAGCTACATCCCCTTCGTGGTCGATTCTGAAGACAGGAAGACAGGAAGTTCTAAGAGTTGCTAGTTCAAGAGAAATAACTCTATTGAACTGTGAAAATTCAGATTTTTCACAAAAGTAGTGCTGCGATGGCCGGGAATCGAACCCGGGTCAACTGCTTGGAAGGCAGCTATGCTCACCACTATACCACCATCGCACGGATCTGGCCCATAAACGTCATAATTTCCGCAACACAGGGAAAAACCGGATTTCAATGGGACTGAGGTTTGTCTGTCCGCTTTGCAGCAAAAGGCAGGACTAGATGACTAATCCTTGATTTAAAAAGGTCCTGGAAACATTCCTCAGAGAATTTGGTCCATATTGACATGATGGCGTCACGCAGTTGCTGCAGATTTGTCGGCTACACATCCATGATGTGAATCTCCCGTTCCACCATATCCCAAAGGTGTTCTATTGATTTGACATCTGGTGACTGTGGAGGCCATTTGAGGACAGTGAACTCATTGTCATGTTCAACAAACCGTTCTGAGATGATTCGGGCTTTATGACACATCGCGTTATCCTGCTGGAAGTAGCCATCAGAAAATGGGTACACTGCGGTCATAAAGGGATGGACCAATACTCAGGTAGGCTGTGGCGTTGGCACGATGCTAAATTGGTACTGATGGGTTCAAAGTGTGCCAGGAAAATATCCCCCCAAACCGTTACACCACCACCACCAGCCTGAACCGTTGATACAAGGCAGGATGGATCCATGCTTTCATGTTGTTGATGCCAAATTCTGACCATACCATCCGAATGTCGCAGCCGATATTGAGACTCATCATACCAGGCAACCTTTTTCCAAACTTCTGTTGTCCAAATTTGGCGAGCCTGAGTGAGTGAATTGTAGCCTCCGTGTACTGTTCTTAGCTGACAGGAGTGGTACCCAGTGTGGTTCTGCTGCTGTGGCCCATCCACCTCAAGGTTCGACGTGTTGTGCATTCAGAGATGCTCTTCGGCATACCTCGGTTGTAACCAGTGGTTATTTGAGTTACTGTTGCCTTTCTATCAGCTACAACCAGTCTGGCCATTCTCTTCTGACCTCTGGCATCCACAAGGAATTTGCCCCCAAGGAACTAGCGCCCACTGGATATTTTCTCTTTTTCCGACCACTCTCTGTGAACCCCAGAGAGGTTTTTGCAGTTATTTTACCTAATAAAGTGGCCGGTGAGTGTAAATGCATGTATGTGTCCCATATATACTCCTCATGACCATTAAAGCTTTTTGAAGGCATTGATGTTCAATAGCAAACAGCAAGTCCAATTCATGTTGTGAGTTTGTCTAACTGTGAACATAATTCATCCTTTATGGAACAAGCAGTGTTGCTGATTACTCTTCCTTAATTCATGTGGTTTATTAACACAAATAATGGAGATGCCGGGGACTGAACCCGGGGCCTCATACATGCAAAGCATGCGCTCTACCACTGAGCTACATCCCCTTCGTGGTCGACTCTGAAGACAGGAAGACAGGAAGTTCTAAGAGTTGCTAGTTCAAGAGAAATAACTCTATTGAACTGTGAAAATTCAGATTTTTCACAAAAGTAGTGCTGCGATGGCCGGGAATCGAACCCGGGTCAACTGCTTGGAAGGCAGCTATGCTCACCACTATACCACCATCGCACGGATCTGGCCCATAAACGTCATAATTTCCGCAACACAGGGAAAAACCGGATTTCAATGGGACTGAGGTTTGTCTGTCCGCTTTGCAGCAAAAGGCAGGACTAGATGACTAATCCTTGATTTAAAAAGGTCCTGGAAACATTCCTCAGAGAATTTGGTCCATATTGACATGATGGCGTCACGCAGTTGCTGCAGATTTGTCGGCTACACATCCATGATGTGAATCTCCCGTTCCACCATATCCCAAAGGTGTTCTATTGATTTGACATCTGGTGACTGTGGAGGCCATTTGAGGACAGTGAACTCATTGTCATGTTCAACAAACCGTTCTGAGATGATTCGGGCTTTATGACACATCGCGTTATCCTGCTGGAAGTAGCCATCAGAAAATGGGTACACTGCGGTCATAAAGGGATGGACCAATACTCAGGTAGGCTGTGGCGTTGGCACGATGCTAAATTGGTACTGATGGGTTCAAAGTGTGCCAGGAAAATATCCCCCCAAACCGTTACACCACCACCACCAGCCTGAACCGTTGATACAAGGCAGGATGGATCCATGCTTTCATGTTGTTGATGCCAAATTCTGACCATACCATCCGAATGTCGCAGCCGATATTGAGACTCATCATACCAGGCAACCTTTTTCCAAACTTCTGTTGTCCAAATTTGGCGAGCCTGAGTGAGTGAATTGTAGCCTCCGTGTACTGTTCTTAGCTGACAGGAGTGGTACCCAGTGTGGTTCTGCTGCTGTGGCCCATCCACCTCAAGGTTCGACGTGTTGTGCATTCAGAGATGCTCTTCGGCATACCTCGGTTGTAACCAGTGGTTATTTGAGTTACTGTTGCCTTTCTATCAGCTACAACCAGTCTGGCCATTCTCTTCTGACCTCTGGCATCCACAAGGAATTTGCCCCCAAGGAACTAGCGCCCACTGGATATTTTCTCTTTTTCCGACCACTCTCTGTGAACCCCAGAGAGGTTTTTGCGTGAAAATCCCAGTAGATTGGCAGGTTCTGAAATACTCAGACCGGCCCGTCTGTTACCAACAACCATGCCACGTTCAAAGTCACTTAAATCACCGTACTTCCTCATTCTGATGCTTGGTCTTAACTACAGGAGATTCTCTTGACCATGTCTACGTGCCTAATTGCATTGATTTGCTGCCATGTGATTGGCTGGTTAGAAATTTTCGTCGAAGAGCAGTTGGAGCAGTTATTTTACCTAATAAAGTGGCCGGTGAGTGTAAATGCATGTATGTGTCCCATATATACTCCTCATGACCATTAAAGCTTTTTGAAGGCATTGATGTTCAATAGCAAGCAGCAAGTCCAATTCATCTTGTGAGTTTGTCTAACTGTGAACATAATTCATCCTTTATGGAACAAGCAGTGTTGCTGATTACTCTTCCTTAATTCATGTGGTTTATTAACACAAATAATGGAGATGCCGGGGATTGAACCCGGGGCCTCATACATGCAAAGCATGCGCTCTACCACTGAGCTACATCCCCTTCGTGGTCGATTCTGAAGACAGGAAGACAGGAAGTTCTAAGAGTTGCTAGTTCAAGAGAAATAACTCTATTGAACTGTGAAAATTCAGATTTTTCACAAAAGTAGTGCTGCGATGGCCGGGAATCGAACCCGGGTCAACTGCTTGGAAGGCAGCTATGCTCACCACTATACCACCATCGCACGGATCTGGCCCATAAACGTCATAATTTCCGCATCAAAGGGAAAAACCGGATTTCAATGGGACTGAGGTTTGTCTGTCCGCTTTGCAGCAAAAGGCAGGACTAGATGACTAATCCTTGATTTAAAAAGGTCCTGGAAACATTCCTCAGAGAATTTGGTCCATATTGACATGATGGCGTCACGCAGTTGCTGCAGATTTGTCGGCTACACATCCATGATGTGAATCTCCCGTTCCACCATATCCCAAAGGTGTTCTATTGATTTGACATCTGGTGACTGTGGAGGCCATTTGAGGACAGTGAACTCATTGTCATGTTCAACAAACCGTTCTGAGATGATTCGGGCTTTATGACACATCGCGTTATCCTGCTGGAAGTAGCCATCAGAAAATGGGTACACTGCGGTCAAAAAGGGATGGACCAATACTCAGGTAGGCTGTGGCGTTGGCACAATGCTAAATTGGTACTGATGGGTTCAAAGTGTGCCAGGAAAATATCCCCCCAAACCGTTACACCACCACCACCAGCCTGAACCGTTGATACAAGGCAGGATGGATCCATGCTTTCATGTTGTTGATGCCAAATTCTGACCATACCATCCGAATGTCGCAGCCGATATTGAGACTCATCATACCAGGCAACCTTTTTCCAAACTTCTGTTGTCCAAATTTGGCGAGCCTGAGTGAGTGAATTGTAGCCTCCGTGTACTGTTCTTAGCTGACAGGAGTGGTACCCAGTGTGGTTCTGCTGCTGTGGCCCATCCACCTCAAGGTTCGACGTGTTGTGCATTCAGAGATGCTCTTCGGCATACCTCGGTTGTAACCAGTGGTTATTTGAGTTACTGTTGCCTTTCTATCAGCTACAACCAGTCTGGCCATTCTCTTCTGACCTCTGGCATCCACAAGGAATTTGCCCCCAAGGAACTAGCGCCCACTGGATATTTTCTCTTTTTCCGACCACTCTCTGTGAACCCCAGAGAGGTTTTTGCGTGAAAATCCCAGTAGATTGGCAGGTTCTGAAATACTCAGACCGGCCCGTCTGTTACCAACAACCATGCCACGTTCAAAGTCACTTAAATCACCGTACTTCCTCATTCTGATGCTTGGTCTTAACTACAGGAGATTCTCTTGACCATGTCTACGTGCCTAATTGCATTGATTTGCTGCCATGTGATTGGCTGGTTAGAAATTTTCGTCGAAGAGCAGTTGGAGCAGTTATTTTACCTAATAAAGTGGCCGGTGAGTGTAAATGCATGTATGTGTCCCATATATACTCCTCATGACCATTAAAGCTTTTTGAAGGCATTGATGTTCAATAGCAAGCAGCAAGTCCAATTCATCTTGTGAGTTTGTCTAACTGTGAACATAATTCATCCTTTATGGAACAAGCAGTGTTGCTGATTACTCTTCCTTAATTCATGTGGTTTATTAACACAAATAATGGAGATGCCGGGGATTGAACCCGGGGCCTCATACATGCAAAGCATGCGCTCTACCACTGAGCTACATCCCCTTCGTGGTCGATTCTGAAGACAGGAAGACAGGAAGTTCTAAGAGTTGCTAGTTCAAGAGAAATAACTCTATTGAACTGTGAAAATTCAGATTTTTCACAAAAGTAGTGCTGCGATGGCCGGGAATCGAACCCGGGTCAACTGCTTGGAAGGCAGCTATGCTCACCACTATACCACCATCGCACGGATCTGGCCCATAAACGTCATAATTTCCGCAACACAGGGAAAAACCGGATTTCAATGGGACTGAGGTTTGTCTGTCCGCTTTGCAGCAAAAGGCAGGACTAGATGACTAATCCTTGATTTAAAAAGGTCCTGGAAACATTCCTCAGAGAATTTGGTCCATATTGACATGATGGCGTCACGCAGTTGCTGCAGATTTGTCGGCTACACATCCATGATGTGAATCTCCCGTTCCACCATATCCCAAAGGTGTTCTATTGATTTGACATCTGGTGACTGTGGAGGCCATTTGAGGACAGTGAACTCATTGTCATGTTCAACAAACCGTTCTGAGATGATTCGGGCTTTATGACACATCGCGTTATCCTGCTGGAAGTAGCCATCAGAAAATGGGTACACTGCGGTCATAAAGGGATGGACCAATACTCAGGTAGGCTGTGGCGTTGGCACGATGCTAAATTGGTACTGATGGGTTCAAAGTGTGCCAGGAAAATATCCCCCCAAACCGTTACACCACCACCACCAGCCTGAACCGTTGATACAAGGCAGGATGGATCCATGCTTTCATGTTGTTGATGCCAAATTCTGACCATACCATCCGAATGTCGCAGCCGATATTGAGACTCATCATACCAGGCAACCTTTTTCCAAACTTCTGTTGTCCAAATTTGGCGAGCCTGAGTGAGTGAATTGTAGCCTCCGTGTACTGTTCTTAGCTGACAGGAGTGGTACCCAGTGTGGTTCTGCTGCTGTGGCCCATCCACCTCAAGGTTCGACGTGTTGTGCATTCAGAGATGCTCTTCGGCATACCTCGGTTGTAACCAGTGGTTATTTGAGTTACTGTTGCCTTTCTATCAGCTACAACCAGTCTGGCCATTCTCTTCTGACCTCTGGCATCCACAAGGAATTTGCCCCCAAGGAACTAGCGCCCACTGGATATTTTCTCTTTTTCCGACCACTCTCTGTGAACCCCAGAGAGGTTTTTGCAGTTATTTTACCTAATAAAGTGGCCGGTGAGTGTAAATGCATGTATGTGTCCCATATATACTCCTCATGACCATTAAAGCTTTTTGAAGGCATTGATGTTCAATAGCAAACAGCAAGTCCAATTCATGTTGTGAGTTTGTCTAACTGTGAACATAATTCATCCTTTATGGAACAAGCAGTGTTGCTGATTACTCTTCCTTAATTCATGTGGTTTATTAACACAAATAATGGAGATGCCGGGGACTGAACCCGGGGCCTCATACATGCAAAGCATGCGCTCTACCACTGAGCTACATCCCCTTCGTGGTCGACTCTGAAGACAGGAAGACAGGAAGTTCTAAGAGTTGCTAGTTCAAGAGAAATAACTCTATTGAACTGTGAAAATTCAGATTTTTCACAAAAGTAGTGCTGCGATGGCCGGGAATCGAACCCGGGTCAACTGCTTGGAAGGCAGCTATGCTCACCACTATACCACCATCGCACGGATCTGGCCCATAAACGTCATAATTTCCGCAACACAGGGAAAAACCGGATTTCAATGGGACTGAGGTTTGTCTGTCCGCTTTGCAGCAAAAGGCAGGACTAGATGACTAATCCTTGATTTAAAAAGGTCCTGGAAACATTCCTCAGAGAATTTGGTCCATATTGACATGATGGCGTCACGCAGTTGCTGCAGATTTGTCGGCTACACATCCATGATGTGAATCTCCCGTTCCACCATATCCCAAAGGTGTTCTATTGATTTGACATCTGGTGACTGTGGAGGCCATTTGAGGACAGTGAACTCATTGTCATGTTCAACAAACCGTTCTGAGATGATTCGGGCTTTATGACACATCGCGTTATCCTGCTGGAAGTAGCCATCAGAAAATGGGTACACTGCGGTCATAAAGGGATGGACCAATACTCAGGTAGGCTGTGGCGTTGGCACGATGCTAAATTGGTACTGATGGGTTCAAAGTGTGCCAGGAAAATATCCCCCCAAACCGTTACACCACCACCACCAGCCTGAACCGTTGATACAAGGCAGGATGGATCCATGCTTTCATGTTGTTGATGCCAAATTCTGACCATACCATCCGAATGTCGCAGCCGATATTGAGACTCATCATACCAGGCAACCTTTTTCCAAACTTCTGTTGTCCAAATTTGGCGAGCCTGAGTGAGTGAATTGTAGCCTCCGTGTACTGTTCTTAGCTGACAGGAGTGGTACCCAGTGTGGTTCTGCTGCTGTGGCCCATCCACCTCAAGGTTCGACGTGTTGTGCATTCAGAGATGCTCTTCGGCATACCTCGGTTGTAACCAGTGGTTATTTGAGTTACTGTTGCCTTTCTATCAGCTACAACCAGTCTGGCCATTCTCTTCTGACCTCTGGCATCCACAAGGAATTTGCCCCCAAGGAACTAGCGCCCACTGGATATTTTCTCTTTTTCCGACCACTCTCTGTGAACCCCAGAGAGGTTTTTGCGTGAAAATCCCAGTAGATTGGCAGGTTCTGAAATACTCAGACCGGCCCGTCTGTTACCAACAACCATGCCACGTTCAAAGTCACTTAAATCACCGTACTTCCTCATTCTGATGCTTGGTCTTAACTACAGGAGATTCTCTTGACCATGTCTACGTGCCTAATTGCATTGATTTGCTGCCATGTGATTGGCTGGTTAGAAATTTTCGTCGAAGAGCAGTTGGAGCAGTTATTTTACCTAATAAAGTGGCCGGTGAGTGTAAATGCATGTATGTGTCCCATATATACTCCTCATGACCATTAAAGCTTTTTGAAGGCATTGATGTTCAATAGCAAGCAGCAAGTCCAATTCATCTTGTGAGTTTGTCTAACTGTGAACATAATTCATCCTTTATGGAACAAGCAGTGTTGCTGATTACTCTTCCTTAATTCATGTGGTTTATTAACACAAATAATGGAGATGCCGGGGATTGAACCCGGGGCCTCATACATGCAAAGCATGCGCTCTACCACTGAGCTACATCCCCTTCATGGTCGATTCTGAAGACAGGAAGACAGGAAGTTCTAAGAGTTGCTAGTTCAAGAGAAATAACTCTATTGAACTGTGAAAATTCAGATTTTTCACAAAAGTAGTGCTGCGATGGCCGGGAATCGAACCCGGGTCAACTGCTTGGAAGGCAGCTATGCTCACCACTATACCACCATCGCACGGATCTGGCCCATAAACGTCATAATTTCCGCATCAAAGGGAAAAACCGGATTTCAATGGGACTGAGGTTTGTCTGTCCGCTTTGCAGCAAAAGGCAGGACTAGATGACTAATCCTTGATTTAAAAAGGTCCTGGAAACATTCCTCAGAGAATTTGGTCCATATTGACATGATGGCGTCACGCAGTTGCTGCAGATTTGTCGGCTACACATCCATGATGTGAATCTCCCGTTCCACCATATCCCAAAGGTGTTCTATTGATTTGACATCTGGTGACTGTGGAGGCCATTTGAGGACAGTGAACTCATTGTCATGTTCAACAAACCGTTCTGAGATGATTCGGGCTTTATGACACATCGCGTTATCCTGCTGGAAGTAGCCATCAGAAAATGGGTACACTGCGGTCAAAAAGGGATGGACCAATACTCAGGTAGGCTGTGGCGTTGGCACAATGCTAAATTGGTACTGATGGGTTCAAAGTGTGCCAGGAAAATATCCCCCCAAACCGTTACACCACCACCACCAGCCTGAACCGTTGATACAAGGCAGGATGGATCCATGCTTTCATGTTGTTGATGCCAAATTCTGACCATACCATCCGAATGTCGCAGCCGATATTGAGACTCATCATACCAGGCAACCTTTTTCCAAACTTCTGTTGTCCAAATTTGGCGAGCCTGAGTGAGTGAATTGTAGCCTCCGTGTACTGTTCTTAGCTGACAGGAGTGGTACCCAGTGTGGTTCTGCTGCTGTGGCCCATCCACCTCAAGGTTCGACGTGTTGTGCATTCAGAGATGCTCTTCGGCATACCTCGGTTGTAACCAGTGGTTATTTGAGTTACTGTTGCCTTTCTATCAGCTACAACCAGTCTGGCCATTCTCTTCTGACCTCTGGCATCCACAAGGAATTTGCCCCCAAGGAACTAGCGCCCACTGGATATTTTCTCTTTTTCCGACCACTCTCTGTGAACCCCAGAGAGGTTTTTGCGTGAAAATCCCAGTAGATTGGCAGGTTCTGAAATACTCAGACCGGCCCGTCTGTTACCAACAACCATGCCACGTTCAAAGTCACTTAAATCACCGTACTTCCTCATTCTGATGCTTGGTCTTAACTACAGGAGATTCTCTTGACCATGTCTACGTGCCTAATTGCATTGATTTGCTGCCATGTGATTGGCTGGTTAGAAATTTTCGTCGAAGAGCAGTTGGAGCAGTTATTTTACCTAATAAAGTGGCCGGTGAGTGTAAATGCATGTATGTGTCCCATATATACTCCTCATGACCATTAAAGCTTTTTGAAGGCATTGATGTTCAATAGCAAGCAGCAAGTCCAATTCATCTTGTGAGTTTGTCTAACTGTGAACATAATTCATCCTTTATGGAACAAGCAGTGTTGCTGATTACTCTTCCTTAATTCATGTGGTATATTAACACAAATAATGGAGATGCCGGGGATTGAACCCGGGGCCTCATACATGCAAAGCATGCGCTCTACCACTGAGCTACATCCCCTTCGTGGTCGATCCTGAAGACAGGAAGACAGGAAGTTCTAAGAGTTGCTAGTTCAAGAGAAATAACTCTATTGAACTGTGAAAATTCAGATTTTTCACAAAAGTAGTGTTGCGATGGCCGGGAATCGAACCCGGGTCAACTGCTTGGAAGGCAGCTATGCTCACCACTATACCACCATCGCACGGATCTGGCCCATAAACGTCATAATTTCCGCAACACAGGGAAAAACCGGATTTCAATGGGACTGAGGTTTGTCTGTCCGCTTTGCAGCAAAAGGCAGGACTAGATGACTAATCCTTGATTTAAAAAGGTCCTGGAAACATTCCTCAGAGAATTTGGTCCATATTGACATGATGGCGTCACGCAGTTGCTGCAGATTTGTCGGCTACACATCCATGATGTGAATCTCCCGTTCCACCATATCCCAAAGGTGTTCTATTGATTTGACATCTGGTGACTGTGGAGGCCATTTGAGGACAGTGAACTCATTGTCATGTTCAACAAACCGTTCTGAGATGATTCGGGCTTTATGACACATCGCGTTATCCTGCTGGAAGTAGCCATCAGAAAATGGGTACACTGCGGTCATAAAGGGATGGACCAATACTCAGGTAGGCTGTGGCGTTGGCACGATGCTAAATTGGTACTGATGGGTTCAAAGTGTGCCAGGAAAATATCCCCCCAAACCGTTACACCACCACCACCAGCCTGAACCGTTGATACAAGGCAGGATGGATCCATGCTTTCATGTTGTTGATGCCAAATTCTGACCATACCATCCGAATGTCGCAGCCGATATTGAGACTCATCATACCAGGCAACCTTTTTCCAAACTTCTGTTGTCCAAATTTGGCGAGCCTGAGTGAGTGAATTGTAGCCTCCGTGTACTGTTCTTAGCTGACAGGAGTGGTACCCAGTGTGGTTCTGCTGCTGTGGCCCATCCACCTCAAGGTTCGACGTGTTGTGCATTCAGAGATGCTCTTCGGCATACCTCGGTTGTAACCAGTGGTTATTTGAGTTACTGTTGCCTTTCTATCAGCTACAACCAGTCTGGCCATTCTCTTCTGACCTCTGGCATCCACAAGGAATTTGCCCCCAAGGAACTAGCGCCCACTGGATATTTTCTCTTTTTCCGACCACTCTCTGTGAACCCCAGAGAGGTTTTTGCGTGAAAATCCCAGTAGATTGGCAGGTTCTGAAATACTCAGACCGGCCCGTCTGTTACCAACAACCATGCCACGTTCAAAGTCACTTAAATCACCGTACTTCCTCATTCTGATGCTTGGTCTTAACTACAGGAGATTCTCTTGACCATGTCTACGTGCCTAATTGCATTGATTTGCTGCCATGTGATTGGCTGGTTAGAAATTTTCGTCGAAGAGCAGTTGGAGCAGTTATTTTACCTAATAAAGTGGCCGGTGAGTGTAAATGCATGTATGTGTCCCATATATACTCCTCATGACCATTAAAGCTTTTTGAAGGCATTGATGTTCAATAGCAAGCAGCAAGTCCAATTCATCTTGTGAGTTTGTCTAACTGTGAACATAATTCATCCTTTATGGAACAAGCAGTGTTGCTGATTACTCTTCCTTAATTCATGTGGTATATTAACACAAATAATGGAGATGCCGGGGATTGAACCCGGGGCCTCATACATGCAAAGCATGCGCTCTACCACTGAGCTACATCCCCTTCGTGGTCGATCCTGAAGACAGGAAGACAGGAAGTTCTAAGAGTTGCTAGTTCAAGAGAAATAACTCTATTGAACTGTGAAAATTCAGATTTTTCACAAAAGTAGTGTTGCGATGGCCGGGAATCGAACCCGGGTCAACTGCTTGGAAGGCAGCTATGCTCACCACTATACCACCATCGCACGGATCTGGCCCATAAACGTCATAATTTCCGCAACACAGGGAAAAACCGGATTTCAATGGGACTGAGGTTTGTCTGTCCGCTTTGCAGCAAAAGGCAGGACTAGATGACTAATCCTTGATTTAAAAAGGTCCTGGAAACATTCCTCAGAGAATTTGGTCCATATTGACATGATGGCGTCACGCAGTTGCTGCAGATTTGTCGGCTACACATCCATGATGTGAATCTCCCGTTCCACCATATCCCAAAGGTGTTCTATTGATTTGACATCTGGTGACTGTGGAGGCCATTTGAGGACAGTGAACTCATTGTCATGTTCAACAAACCGTTCTGAGATGATTCGGGCTTTATGACACATCGCGTTATCCTGCTGGAAGTAGCCATCAGAAAATGGGTACACTGCGGTCATAAAGGGATGGACCAATACTCAGGTAGGCTGTGGCGTTGGCACGATGCTAAATTGGTACTGATGGGTTCAAAGTGTGCCAGGAAAATATCCCCCCAAACCGTTACACCACCACCACCAGCCTGAACCGTTGATACAAGGCAGGATGGATCCATGCTTTCATGTTGTTGATGCCAAATTCTGACCATACCATCCGAATGTCGCAGCCGATATTGAGACTCATCATACCAGGCAACCTTTTTCCAAACTTCTGTTGTCCAAATTTGGCGAGCCTGAGTGAGTGAATTGTAGCCTCCGTGTACTGTTCTTAGCTGACAGGAGTGGTACCCAGTGTGGTTCTGCTGCTGTGGCCCATCCACCTCAAGGTTCGACGTGTTGTGCATTCAGAGATGCTCTTCGGCATACCTCGGTTGTAACCAGTGGTTATTTGAGTTACTGTTGCCTTTCTATCAGCTACAACCAGTCTGGCCATTCTCTTCTGACCTCTGGCATCCACAAGGAATTTGCCCCCAAGGAACTAGCGCCCACTGGATATTTTCTCTTTTTCCGACCACTCTCTGTGAACCCCAGAGAGGTTTTTGCGTGAAAATCCCAGTAGATTGGCAGGTTCTGAAATACTCAGACCGGCCCGTCTGTTACCAACAACCATGCCACGTTCAAAGTCACCGTACTTCCTCATTCTGATGCTTGGTCTTAACTACAGGAGATTCTCTTGACCATGTCTACGTGCCTAATTGCATTGATTTGCTGCCATGTGATTGGCTGGTTAGAAATTTTCGTCGAAGAGCAGTTGGAGCAGTTATTTTACCTAATAAAGTGGCCGGTGAGTGTAAATGCATGTATGTGTCCCATATATACTCCTCATGACCATTAAAGCTTTTTGAAGGCATTGATGTTCAATAGCAAGCAGCAAGTCCAATTCATCTTGTGAGTTTGTCTAACTGTGAACATAATTCATCCTTTATGGAACAAGCAGTGTTGCTGATTACTCTTCCTTAATTCATGTGGTATATTAACACAAATAATGGAGATGCCGGGGATTGAACCCGGGGCCTCATACATGCAAAGCATGCGCTCTACCACTGAGCTACATCCCCTTCGTGGTCGATCCTGAAGACAGGAAGACAGGAAGTTCTAAGAGTTGCTAGTTCAAGAGAAATAACTCTATTGAACTGTGAAAATTCAGATTTTTCACAAAAGTAGTGTTGCGATGGCCGGGAATCGAACCCGGGTCAACTGCTTGGAAGGCAGCTATGCTCACCACTATACCACCATCGCACGGATCTGGCCCATAAACGTCATAATTTCCGCAACACAGGGAAAAACCGGATTTCAATGGGACTGAGGTTTGTCTGTCCGCTTTGCAGCAAAAGGCAGGACTAGATGACTAATCCTTGATTTAAAAAGGTCCTGGAAACATTCCTCAGAGAATTTGGTCCATATTGACATGATGGCGTCACGCAGTTGCTGCAGATTTGTCGGCTACACATCCATGATGTGAATCTCCCGTTCCACCATATCCCAAAGGTGTTCTATTGATTTGACATCTGGTGACTGTGGAGGCCATTTGAGGACAGTGAACTCATTGTCATGTTCAACAAACCGTTCTGAGATGATTCGGGCTTTATGACACATCGCGTTATCCTGCTGGAAGTAGCCATCAGAAAATGGGTACACTGCGGTCATAAAGGGATGGACCAATACTCAGGTAGGCTGTGGCGTTGGCACGATGCTAAATTGGTACTGATGGGTTCAAAGTGTGCCAGGAAAATATCCCCCCAAACCGTTACACCACCACCACCAGCCTGAACCGTTGATACAAGGCAGGATGGATCCATGCTTTCATGTTGTTGATGCCAAATTCTGACCATACCATCCGAATGTCGCAGCCGATATTGAGACTCATCATACCAGGCAACCTTTTTCCAAACTTCTGTTGTCCAAATTTGGCGAGCCTGAGTGAGTGAATTGTAGCCTCCGTGTACTGTTCTTAGCTGACAGGAGTGGTACCCAGTGTGGTTCTGCTGCTGTGGCCCATCCACCTCAAGGTTCGACGTGTTGTGCATTCAGAGATGCTCTTCGGCATACCTCGGTTGTAACCAGTGGTTATTTGAGTTACTGTTGCCTTTCTATCAGCTACAACCAGTTTGGCCATTCTCTTCTGACCTCTGGCATCCACAAGGAATTTGCCCCCAAGGAACTAGCGCCCACTGGATATTTTCTCTTTTTCCGACCACTCTCTGTGAACCCCAGAGAGGTTTTTGCGTGAAAATCCCAGTAGATTGGCAGGTTCTGAAATACTCAGACCGGCCCGTCTGTTACCAACAACCATGCCACGTTCAAAGTCACTTAAATCACCGTACTTCCTCATTCTGATGCTTGGTCTTAACTACAGGAGATTCTCTTGACCATGTCTATGTGCCTTATTGCATTGATTTGCTGCCATGTGATTGGCTGGTTAGAAATTTTCGTCGAAGAGCAGTTGGAGCAGTTATTTTACCTAATAAAGTGGCCGGTGAGTGTAAATGCATGTATGTGTCCCATATATACTCCTCATGACCATTAAAGCTTTTTGAAGGCATTGATGTTCAATAGCAAGCAGCAAGTCCAATTCATCTTGTGAGTTTGTCTAACTGTGAACATAATTCATCCTTTATGGAACAAGCAGTGTTGCTGATTACTCTTCCTTAATTCATGTGGTTTATTAACACAAATAATGGAGATGCCGGGGATTGAACCCGGGGCCTCATACATGCAAAGCATGCGCTCTACCACTGAGCTACATCCCCTTCATGGTCGATTCTGAAGACAGGAAGACAGGAAGTTCTAAGAGTTGCTAGTTCAAGAGAAATAACTCTATTGAACTGTGAAAATTCAGATTTTTCACAAAAGTAGTGCTGCGATGGCCGGGAATCGAACCCGGGTCAACTGCTTGGAAGGCAGCTATGCTCACCACTATACCACCATCGCACGGATCTGGCCCATAAACGTCATAATTTCCGCATCAAAGGGAAAAACCGGATTTCAATGGGACTGAGGTTTGTCTGTCCGCTTTGCAGCAAAAGGCAGGACTAGATGACTAATCCTTGATTTAAAAAGGTCCTGGAAACATTCCTCAGAGAATTTGGTCCATATTGACATGATGGCGTCACGCAGTTGCTGCAGATTTGTCGGCTACACATCCATGATGTGAATCTCCCGTTCCACCATATCCCAAAGGTGTTCTATTGATTTGACATCTGGTGACTGTGGAGGCCATTTGAGGACAGTGAACTCATTGTCATGTTCAACAAACCGTTCTGAGATGATTCGGGCTTTATGACACATCGCGTTATCCTGCTGGAAGTAGCCATCAGAAAATGGGTACACTGCGGTCAAAAAGGGATGGACCAATACTCAGGTAGGCTGTGGCGTTGGCACAATGCTAAATTGGTACTGATGGGTTCAAAGTGTGCCAGGAAAATATCCCCCCAAACCGTTACACCACCACCACCAGCCTGAACCGTTGATACAAGGCAGGATGGATCCATGCTTTCATGTTGTTGATGCCAAATTCTGACCATACCATCCGAATGTCGCAGCCGATATTGAGACTCATCATACCAGGCAACCTTTTTCCAAACTTCTGTTGTCCAAATTTGGCGAGCCTGAGTGAGTGAATTGTAGCCTCCGTGTACTGTTCTTAGCTGACAGGAGTGGTACCCAGTGTGGTTCTGCTGCTGTGGCCCATCCACCTCAAGGTTCGACGTGTTGTGCATTCAGAGATGCTCTTCGGCATACCTCGGTTGTAACCAGTGGTTATTTGAGTTACTGTTGCCTTTCTATCAGCTACAACCAGTCTGGCCATTCTCTTCTGACCTCTGGCATCCACAAGGAATTTGCCCCCAAGGAACTAGCGCCCACTGGATATTTTCTCTTTTTCCGACCACTCTCTGTGAACCCCAGAGAGGTTTTTGCGTGAAAATCCCAGTAGATTGGCAGGTTCTGAAATACTCAGACCGGCCCGTCTGTTACCAACAACCATGCCACGTTCAAAGTCACCGTACTTCCTCATTCTGATGCTTGGTCTTAACTACAGGAGATTCTCTTGACCATGTCTACGTGCCTAATTGCATTGATTTGCTGCCATGTGATTGGCTGGTTAGAAATTTTCGTCGAAGAGCAGTTGGAGCAGTTATTTTACCTAATAAAGTGGCCGGTGAGTGTAAATGCATGTATGTGTCCCATATATACTCCTCATGACCATTAAAGCTTTTTGAAGGCATTGATGTTCAATAGCAAGCAGCAAGTCCAATTCATCTTGTGAGTTTGTCTAACTGTGAACATAATTCATCCTTTATGGAACAAGCAGTGTTGCTGATTACTCTTCCTTAATTCATGTGGTATATTAACACAAATAATGGAGATGCCGGGGATTGAACCCGGGGCCTCATACATGCAAAGCATGCGCTCTACCACTGAGCTACATCCCCTTCGTGGTCGATCCTGAAGACAGGAAGACAGGAAGTTCTAAGAGTTGCTAGTTCAAGAGAAATAACTCTATTGAACTGTGAAAATTCAGATTTTTCACAAAAGTAGTGTTGCGATGGCCGGGAATCGAACCCGGGTCAACTGCTTGGAAGGCAGCTATGCTCACCACTATACCACCATCGCACGGATCTGGCCCATAAACGTCATAATTTCCGCAACACAGGGAAAAACCGGATTTCAATGGGACTGAGGTTTGTCTGTCCGCTTTGCAGCAAAAGGCAGGACTAGATGACTAATCCTTGATTTAAAAAGGTCCTGGAAACATTCCTCAGAGAATTTGGTCCATATTGACATGATGGCGTCACGCAGTTGCTGCAGATTTGTCGGCTACACATCCATGATGTGAATCTCCCGTTCCACCATATCCCAAAGGTGTTCTATTGATTTGACATCTGGTGACTGTGGAGGCCATTTGAGGACAGTGAACTCATTGTCATGTTCAACAAACCGTTCTGAGATGATTCGGGCTTTATGACACATCGCGTTATCCTGCTGGAAGTAGCCATCAGAAAATGGGTACACTGCGGTCATAAAGGGATGGACCAATACTCAGGTAGGCTGTGGCGTTGGCACGATGCTAAATTGGTACTGATGGGTTCAAAGTGTGCCAGGAAAATATCCCCCCAAACCGTTACACCACCACCACCAGCCTGAACCGTTGATACAAGGCAGGATGGATCCATGCTTTCATGTTGTTGATGCCAAATTCTGACCATACCATCCGAATGTCGCAGCCGATATTGAGACTCATCATACCAGGCAACCTTTTTCCAAACTTCTGTTGTCCAAATTTGGCGAGCCTGAGTGAGTGAATTGTAGCCTCCGTGTACTGTTCTTAGCTGACAGGAGTGGTACCCAGTGTGGTTCTGCTGCTGTGGCCCATCCACCTCAAGGTTCGACGTGTTGTGCATTCAGAGATGCTCTTCGGCATACCTCGGTTGTAACCAGTGGTTATTTGAGTTACTGTTGCCTTTCTATCAGCTACAACCAGTTTGGCCATTCTCTTCTGACCTCTGGCATCCACAAGGAATTTGCCCCCAAGGAACTAGCGCCCACTGGATATTTTCTCTTTTTCCGACCACTCTCTGTGAACCCCAGAGAGGTTTTTGCGTGAAAATCCCAGTAGATTGGCAGGTTCTGAAATACTCAGACCGGCCCGTCTGTTACCAACAACCATGCCACGTTCAAAGTCACTTAAATCACCGTACTTCCTCATTCTGATGCTTGGTCTTAACTACAGGAGATTCTCTTGACCATGTCTATGTGCCTTATTGCATTGATTTGCTGCCATGTGATTGGCTGGTTAGAAATTTTCGTCGAAGAGCAGTTGGAGCAGTTATTTTACCTAATAAAGTGGCCGGTGAGTGTAAATGCATGTATGTGTCCCATATATACTCCTCATGACCATTAAAGCTTTTTGAAGGCATTGATGTTCAATAGCAAGCAGCAAGTCCAATTCATCTTGTGAGTTTGTCTAACTGTGAACATAATTCATCCTTTATGGAACAAGCAGTGTTGCTGATTACTCTTCCTTAATTCATGTGGTTTATTAACACAAATAATGGAGATGCCGGGGATTGAACCCGGGGCCTCATACATGCAAAGCATGCGCTCTACCACTGAGCTACATCCCCTTCATGGTCGATTCTGAAGACAGGAAGACAGGAAGTTCTAAGAGTTGCTAGTTCAAGAGAAATAACTCTATTGAACTGTGAAAATTCAGATTTTTCACAAAAGTAGTGCTGCGATGGCCGGGAATCGAACCCGGGTCAACTGCTTGGAAGGCAGCTATGCTCACCACTATACCACCATCGCACGGATCTGGCCCATAAACGTCATAATTTCCGCATCAAAGGGAAAAACCGGATTTCAATGGGACTGAGGTTTGTCTGTCCGCTTTGCAGCAAAAGGCAGGACTAGATGACTAATCCTTGATTTAAAAAGGTCCTGGAAACATTCCTCAGAGAATTTGGTCCATATTGACATGATGGCGTCACGCAGTTGCTGCAGATTTGTCGGCTACACATCCATGATGTGAATCTCCCGTTCCACCATATCCCAAAGGTGTTCTATTGATTTGACATCTGGTGACTGTGGAGGCCATTTGAGGACAGTGAACTCATTGTCATGTTCAACAAACCGTTCTGAGATGATTCGAGCTTTATGACACATCGCGTTATCCTGCTGGAAGTAGCCATCAGAAAATGGGTACACTGCGGTCAAAAAGGGATGGACCAATACTCAGGTAGGCTGTGGCGTTGGCACAATGCTAAATTGGTACTGATGGGTTCAAAGTGTGCCAGGAAAATATCCCCCCAAACCGTTACACCACCACCACCAGCCTGAACCGTTGATACAAGGCAGGATGGATCCATGCTTTCATGTTGTTGATGCCAAATTCTGACCATACCATCCGAATGTCGCAGCCGATATTGAGACTCATCATACCAGGCAACCTTTTTCCAAACTTCTGTTGTCCAAATTTGGCGAGCCTGAGTGAGTGAATTGTAGCCTCCGTGTACTGTTCTTAGCTGACAGGAGTGGTACCCAGTGTGGTTCTGCTGCTGTGGCCCATCCACCTCAAGGTTCGACGTGTTGTGCATTCAGAGATGCTCTTCGGCATACCTCGGTTGTAACCAGTGGTTATTTGAGTTACTGTTGCCTTTCTATCAGCTACAACCAGTCTGGCCATTCTCTTCTGACCTCTGGCATCCACAAGGAATTTGCCCCCAAGGAACTAGCGCCCACTGGATATTTTCTCTTTTTCCGACCACTCTCTGTGAACCCCAGAGAGGTTTTTGCGTGAAAATCCCAGTAGATTGGCAGGTTCTGAAATACTCAGACCGGCCCGTCTATTACCAACAACCATGCCACGTTCAAAGTCACCGTACTTCCTCATTCTGATGCTTGGTCTTAACTACAGGAGATTCTCTTGACCATGTCTACGTGCCTAATTGCATTGATTTGCTGCCATGTGATTGGCTGGTTAGAAATTTTCGTCGAAGAGCAGTTGGAGCAGTTATTTTACCTAATAAAGTGGCCGGTGAGTGTAAATGCATGTATGTGTCCCATATATACTCCTCATGACCATTAAAGCTTTTTGAAGGCATTGATGTTCAATAGCAAGCAGCAAGTCCAATTCATCTTGTGAGTTTGTCTAACTGTGAACATAATTCATCCTTTATGGAACAAGCAGTGTTGCTGATTACTCTTCCTTAATTCATGTGGTTTATTAACACAAATAATGGAGATGCCGGGGATTGAACCCGGGGCCTCATACATGCAAAGCATGCGCTCTACCACTGAGCTACATCCCCTTCGTGGTCGATTCTGAAGACAGGAAGACAGGAAGTTCTAAGAGTTGCTAGTTCAAGAGAAATAACTCTATTGAACTGTGAAAATTCAGATTTTTCACAAAAGTAGTGCTGCGATGGCCGGGAATCGAACCCGGGTCAACTGCTTGGAAGGCAGCTATGCTCACCACTATACCATAAACGTCATAATTTCCGCATCAAAGGGAAAAACCGGATTTCAATGGGACTGAGGTTTGTCTGTCCGCTTTGCAGCAAAAGGCAGGACTAGATGACTAATCCTTGATTTAAAAAGGTCCTGGAAACATTCCTCAGAGAATTTGGTCCATATTGACATGATGGCGTCACGCAGTTGCTGCAGATTTGTCGGCTACACATCCATGATGTGAATCTCCCGTTCCACCATATCCCAAAGGTGTTCTATTGATTTGACATCTGGTGACTGTGGAGGCCATTTGAGGACAGTGAACTCATTGTCATGTTCAACAAACCGTTCTGAGATGATTCGGGCTTTATGACACATCGCGTTATCCTGCTGGAAGTAGCCATCAGAAAATGGGTACACTGCGGTCAAAAAGGGATGGACCAATACTCAGGTAGGCTGTGGCGTTGGCACAATGCTAAATTGGTACTGATGGGTTCAAAGTGTGCCAGGAAAATATCCCCCCAAACCGTTACACCACCACCACCAGCCTGAACCGTTGATACAAGGCAGGATGGATCCATGCTTTCATGTTGTTGATGCCAAATTCTGACCATACCATCCGAATGTCGCAGCCGATATTGAGACTCATCATACCAGGCAACCTTTTTCCAAACTTCTGTTGTCCAAATTTGGCGAGCCTGAGTGAGTGAATTGTAGCCTCCGTGTACTGTTCTTAGCTGACAGGAGTGGTACCCAGTGTGGTTCTGCTGCTGTGGCCCATCCACCTCAAGGTTCGACGTGTTGTGCATTCAGAGATGCTCTTCGGCATACCTCGGTTGTAACCAGTGGTTATTTGAGTTACTGTTGCCTTTCTATCAGCTACAACCAGTCTGGCCATTCTCTTCTGACCTCTGGCATCCACAAGGAATTTGCCCCCAAGGAACTAGCGCCCACTGGATATTTTCTCTTTTTCCGACCACTCTCTGTGAACCCCAGAGAGGTTTTTGCGTGAAAATCCCAGTAGATTGGCAGGTTCTGAAATACTCAGACCGGCCCGTCTGTTACCAACAACCATGCCACGTTCAAAGTCACCGTACTTCCTCATTCTGATGCTTGGTCTTAACTACAGGAGATTCTCTTGACCATGTCTACGTGCCTAATTGCATTGATTTGCTGCCATGTGATTGGCTGGTTAGAAATTTTCGTCGAAGAGCAGTTGGAGCAGTTATTTTACCTAATAAAGTGGCCGGTGAGTGTAAATGCATGTATGTGTCCCATATATACTCCTCATGACCATTAAAGCTTTTTGAAGGCATTGATGTTCAATAGCAAGCAGCAAGTCCAATTCATCTTGTGAGTTTGTCTAACTGTGAACATAATTCATCCTTTATGGAACAAGCAGTGTTGCTGATTACTCTTCCTTAATTCATGTGGTTTATTAACACAAATAATGGAGATGCCGGGGATTGAACCCGGGGCCTCATACATGCAAAGCATGCGCTCTACCACTGAGCTACATCCCCTTCATGGTCGATTCTGAAGACAGGAAGACAGGAAGTTCTAAGAGTTGCTAGTTCAAGAGAAATAACTCTATTGAACTGTGAAAATTCAGATTTTTCACAAAAGTAGTGCTGCGATGGCCGGGAATCGAACCCGGGTCAACTGCTTGGAAGGCAGCTATGCTCACCACTATACCATAAACGTCATAATTTCCGCATCAAAGGGAAAAACCGGATTTCAATGGGACTGAGGTTTGTCTGTCCGCTTTGCAGCAAAAGGCAGGACTAGATGACTAATCCTTGATTTAAAAAGGTCCTGGAAACATTCCTCAGAGAATTTGGTCCATATTGACATGATGGCGTCACGCAGTTGCTGCAGATTTGTCGGCTACACATCCATGATGTGAATCTCCCGTTCCACCATATCCCAAAGGTGTTCTATTGATTTGACATCTGGTGACTGTGGAGGCCATTTGAGGACAGTGAACTCATTGTCATGTTCAACAAACCGTTCTGAGATGATTCGGGCTTTATGACACATCGCGTTATCCTGCTGGAAGTAGCCATCAGAAAATGGGTACACTGCGGTCAAAAAGGGATGGACCAATACTCAGGTAGGCTGTGGCGTTGGCACAATGCTAAATTGGTACTGATGGGTTCAAAGTGTGCCAGGAAAATATCCCCCCAAACCGTTACACCACCACCACCAGCCTGAACCGTTGATACAAGGCAGGATGGATCCATGCTTTCATGTTGTTGATGCCAAATTCTGACCATACCATCCGAATGTCGCAGCCGATATTGAGACTCATCATACCAGGCAACCTTTTTCCAAACTTCTGTTGTCCAAATTTGGCGAGCCTGAGTGAGTGAATTGTAGCCTCCGTGTACTGTTCTTAGCTGACAGGAGTGGTACCCAGTGTGGTTCTGCTGCTGTGGCCCATCCACCTCAAGGTTCGACGTGTTGTGCATTCAGAGATGCTCTTCGGCATACCTCGGTTGTAACCAGTGGTTATTTGAGTTACTGTTGCCTTTCTATCAGCTACAACCAGTCTGGCCATTCTCTTCTGACCTCTGGCATCCACAAGGAATTTGCCCCCAAGGAACTAGCGCCCACTGGATATTTTCTCTTTTTCCGACCACTCTCTGTGAACCCCAGAGAGGTTTTTGCGTGAAAATCCCAGTAGATTGGCAGGTTCTGAAATACTCAGACCGGCCCGTCTGTTACCAACAACCATGCCACGTTCAAAGTCACCGTACTTCCTCATTCTGATGCTTGGTCTTAACTACAGGAGATTCTCTTGACCATGTCTACGTGCCTAATTGCATTGATTTGCTGCCATGTGATTGGCTGGTTAGAAATTTTCGTCGAAGAGCAGTTGGAGCAGTTATTTTACCTAATAAAGTGGCCGGTGAGTGTAAATGCATGTATGTGTCCCATATATACTCCTCATGACCATTAAAGCTTTTTGAAGGCATTGATGTTCAATAGCAAGCAGCAAGTCCAATTCATCTTGTGAGTTTGTCTAACTGTGAACATAATTCATCCTTTATGGAACAAGCAGTGTTGCTGATTACTCTTCCTTAATTCATGTGGTTTATTAACACAAATAATGGAGATGCCGGGGATTGAACCCGGGGCCTCATACATGCAAAGCATGCGCTCTACCACTGAGCTACATCCCCTTCATGGTCGATTCTGAAGACAGGAAGACAGGAAGTTCTAAGAGTTGCTAGTTCAAGAGAAATAACTCTATTGAACTGTGAAAATTCAGATTTTTCACAAAAGTAGTGCTGCGATGGCCGGGAATCGAACCCGGGTCAACTGCTTGGAAGGCAGCTATGCTCACCACTATACCACCATCGCACGGATCTGGCCCATAAACGTCATAATTTCCGCATCAAAGGGAAAAACCGGATTTCAATGGGACTGAGGTTTGTCTGTCCGCTTTGCAGCAAAAGGCAGGACTAGATGACTAATCCTTGATTTAAAAAGGTCCTGGAAACATTCCTCAGAGAATTTGGTCCATATTGACATGATGGCGTCACGCAGTTGCTGCAGATTTGTCGGCTACACATCCATGATGTGAATCTCCCGTTCCACCATATCCCAAAGGTGTTCTATTGATTTGACATCTGGTGACTGTGGAGGCCATTTGAGGACAGTGAACTCATTGTCATGTTCAACAAACCGTTCTGAGATGATTCGGGCTTTATGACACATCGCGTTATCCTGCTGGAAGTAGCCATCAGAAAATGGGTACACTGCGGTCAAAAAGGGATGGACCAATACTCAGGTAGGCTGTGGCGTTGGCACAATGCTAAATTGGTACTGATGGGTTCAAAGTGTGCCAGGAAAATATCCCCCCAAACCGTTACACCACCACCACCAGCCTGAACCGTTGATACAAGGCAGGATGGATCCATGCTTTCATGTTGTTGATGCCAAATTCTGACCATACCATCCGAATGTCGCAGCCGATATTGAGACTCATCATACCAGGCAACCTTTTTCCAAACTTCTGTTGTCCAAATTTGGCGAGCCTGAGTGAGTGAATTGTAGCCTCCGTGTACTGTTCTTAGCTGACAGGAGTGGTACCCAGTGTGGTTCTGCTGCTGTGGCCCATCCACCTCAAGGTTCGACGTGTTGTGCATTCAGAGATGCTCTTCGGCATACCTCGGTTGTAACCAGTGGTTATTTGAGTTACTGTTGCCTTTCTATCAGCTACAACCAGTCTGGCCATTCTCTTCTGACCTCTGGCATCCACAAGGAATTTGCCCCCAAGGAACTAGCGCCCACTGGATATTTTCTCTTTTTCCGACCACTCTCTGTGAACCCCAGAGAGGTTTTTGCGTGAAAATCCCAGTAGATTGGCAGGTTCTGAAATACTCAGACCGGCCCGTCTGTTACCAACAACCATGCCACGTTCAAAGTCACTTAAATCACCGTACTTCCTCATTCTGATGCTTGGTCTTAACTACAGGAGATTCTCTTGACCATGTCTACGTGCCTAATTGCATTGATTTGCTGCCATGTGATTGGCTGGTTAGAAATTTTCGTCGAAGAGCAGTTGGAGCAGTTATTTTACCTAATAAAGTGGCCGGTGAGTGTAAATGCATGTATGTGTCCCATATATACTCCTCATGACCATTAAAGCTTTTTGAAGGCATTGATGTTCAATAGCAAGCAGCAAGTCCAATTCATCTTGTGAGTTTGTCTAACTGTGAACATAATTCATCCTTTATGGAACAAGCAGTGTTGCTGATTACTCTTCCTTAATTCATGTGGTATATTAACACAAATAATGGAGATGCCGGGGATTGAACCCGGGGCCTCATACATGCAAAGCATGCGCTCTACCACTGAGCTACATCCCCTTCGTGGTCGATCCTGAAGACAGGAAGACAGGAAGTTCTAAGAGTTGCTAGTTCAAGAGAAATAACTCTATTGAACTGTGAAAATTCAGATTTTTCACAAAAGTAGTGTTGCGATGGCCGGGAATCGAACCCGGGTCAACTGCTTGGAAGGCAGCTATGCTCACCACTATACCACCATCGCACGGATCTGGCCCATAAACGTCATAATTTCCGCAACACAGGGAAAAACCGGATTTCAATGGGACTGAGGTTTGTCTGTCCGCTTTGCAGCAAAAGGCAGGACTAGATGACTAATCCTTGATTTAAAAAGGTCCTGGAAACATTCCTCAGAGAATTTGGTCCATATTGACATGATGGCGTCACGCAGTTGCTGCAGATTTGTCGGCTACACATCCATGATGTGAATCTCCCGTTCCACCATATCCCAAAGGTGTTCTATTGATTTGACATCTGGTGACTGTGGAGGCCATTTGAGGACAGTGAACTCATTGTCATGTTCAACAAACCGTTCTGAGATGATTCGGGCTTTATGACACATCGCGTTATCCTGCTGGAAGTAGCCATCAGAAAATGGGTACACTGCGGTCATAAAGGGATGGACCAATACTCAGGTAGGCTGTGGCGTTGGCACGATGCTAAATTGGTACTGATGGGTTCAAAGTGTGCCAGGAAAATATCCCCCCAAACCGTTACACCACCACCACCAGCCTGAACCGTTGATACAAGGCAGGATGGATCCATGCTTTCATGTTGTTGATGCCAAATTCTGACCATACCATCCGAATGTCGCAGCCGATATTGAGACTCATCAT
>NC_084597.1:299000-314000 GCF_033807715.1 Cololabis saira | reverse complement strand
TGGAGATTGTCATGTCTTCAAACCCTGGAGTTACTAAAGGGCGACTCTGGTGGGACTCGAACACACAACCTTTGAATTACATCTCAATTGCTCAACTAGAAGTCCAATGCGCTATCCATTGCGCCACAGAGCCTGTTGAAGACTGTGTTTGACCATTCCATCATAATGTTTATTGTGCAACAGACAGTACAGTGCCACAGGATCCTGTTTGGACAGGATAGGTCGTCTGTGAGGATTTATCTGTGGTCAGACAACAATATTTGTGTCCACACAGACTTGGAAAAAAATCAACAAGACACTGGGATTAAATATTTGGCAATCTACAATTGATAATTGTGTGGGACTGGAACACACAATCTTTAAACTCCATCTCATGCTCAACTAGACATGCAACATGCTATCAATTGTACCATCGAGCCTTTTGGGCTGGGTTTATTGTGTGAAATGCTGCAATGTCAACTAACCTTTAGATAAGAGGTACAACTACCAGAATGGAGATTATCATGTCTTCAAACCCTGGAGTTACTAAAGGACGACTCTGGTGGGACTCGAACCCACAACCTTTGAATTACATCTCAAGTGCTCAACTAGAAGTCCAATGCGCTATCCATTGCGCCACAGAGCCTGTTGAAGACTGTGTTTGACCATTGCATCATAATGTTTATTGTGCAACAGACAGTACAGTACCACAGGATCCTGTGTGGACAGGATAGGCCGTCTGTGAGGATTTCTATGTGGACAGACGCAATATTTGTGTCCACACAGACTTGGAAACAAAAATCCACGGACTGGGATCAAATATTTGGCAATCTACAATTGTTAGTTGGTTGGGACTGGAACACACAACCTTTAAACTCCATCTCATGCTCAACTAGACATGCAACATGCTATCAATTGTACCATCCAGCCTTTTGGGCTGGGTTTATTGTGTGAAATGCTGCAATGTCAACTAACCTTTAGATAAGAGGTACAACTAACAGAATGGAGATTATCATGTCTTCAAACCCTGGAGTTACTAAAGGACGACTCTAGTGGGACTCGAACCCACAACTTTTGAATTACATCGCAAGTGCTCAACTAGAACCTTTAGAATTACATCGCAACTTTTCAACTAGGAGTCCAATGCGCTATCCATTGCGCCACAGAGCCTGTTGAAGACTGTGTTTGACCATTGCATCATAATGTTTATTGTGCAACAGACGGTACAGTACCACAGGATCCTGTGTGGAAAGGATAGGCCGTCTGTGAGGATTTCTATGTGGACAGACACAATATTTGTGTCCACACAGACTTGGAAAAAAAAATCAACGGACTGGGATCAAATATTTGGCAATCTACAATTGTTAGTTGGGTGGGACTGGAACACACAACCTTTAAACTCCATCTCAT
The DNA here is from genome assembly GCF_033807715.1 of Cololabis saira. NCBI lineage: Eukaryota > Metazoa > Chordata > Actinopteri > Beloniformes > Belonidae > Cololabis > Cololabis saira. Next base: position 312,611 of record NC_084597.1, on the reverse strand, counting down.
GCTCAACTAGACATGCAACATGCTATCAATTGTACCATCCAGCCTTTTGGGCTGGGTTTATTGTGTGAAATGCTGCAATGTCAACTAACCTTTAGATAAGAGGTACAACTACCAGAATAGAGATTATCATGTCTTCAAACCCTGGAGTTACTAAAGAACAACTCTGGTGGGACTCAAACCCACAACCTTTGAATTACATCTCAAGTGCTCAACTAGAAGTCCAATGCGCTATCCATTGCACCACAGAGCCTGTTGAAGACTGTGTTTGACCATTGCATCATAATGTTTATTGTGCAACAGACAGTACAGTACCACAGGATCCTGTGGGGACAGGATAGGTCGTCTGTGAGGATTTATCTGTGGTCAGACAACAATATTTGTGTCCACACAGACTTGGAAAAAAATCAACAAGACACTGGGATTAAATATTTGGCAATCTACAATTGATAGCTGGGTGGGACTGGAACACACAACCTTTAAACTCCATCTCATGCTCAACTAGACATGCAACATGCTATCAATTGTACCATCCAGCCTTTTGGGCTGGGTTTATTGTGTGAAATGCTGCAATGTCAACTAACCTTTAGATAAGAGGTACAACTACCAGAATGGAGATTGTCATGTCTTCAAACCCTGGAGTTACTAAAGGGCGACTCTGGTGGGACTCGAACACACAACCTTTGAATTACATCTCAATTGCTCAACTAGAAGTCCAATGCGCTATCCATTGCGCCACAGAGCCTGTTGAAGACTGTGTTTGACCATTCCATCATAATGTTTATTGTGCAACAGACAGTACAGTGCCACAGGATCCTGTTTGGACAGGATAGGTCGTCTGTGAGGATTTATCTGTGGTCAGACAACAATATTTGTGTCCACACAGACTTGGAAAAAAATCAACAAGACACTGGGATTAAATATTTGGCAATCTACAATTGATAATTGGGTGGGACTGGAACACACAATCTTTAAACTCCATCTCATGCTCAACTAGACATGCAACATGCTATCAATTGTACCATCCAGCCTTTTGGGCTGGGTTTATTGTGTGAAATGCTGCAATGTCAACTAACCTTTAGATAAGAGGTACAACTACCAGAATGGAGATTATCATGTCTTCAAACCCTAGAGTTACTAAAGGACGACTCTGGTGGGACTCGAACCCACAACCTTTGAATTACATCTCAAGTGCTCAACTAGAAGTCCAATGCGCTATCCATTGCGCCACAGAGCCTGTTGAAGACTGTGTTTGACCATTGCATCATAATGTTTATTGTGCAACAGACAGTACAGTACCACAGGATCCTGTGTGGACAGGATAGGCCGTCTGTGAGGATTTCTATGTGGACAGACGCAATATTTGTGTCCACACAGACTTGGAAACAAAAATCCACGGACTGGGATCAAATATTTGGCAATCTACAATTGTTAGTTGGTTGGGACTGGAACACACAACCTTTAAACTCCATCTCATGCTCAACTAGACATGCAACATGCTATCAATTGTACCATCCAGCCTTTTGGGCTGGGTTTATTGTGTGAAATGCTGCAATGTCAACTAACCTTTAGATAAGAGGTACAACTAACAGAATGGAGATTATCATGTCTTCAAACCCTGGAGTTACTAAAGGACGACTCTAGTGGGACTCGAACCCACAACTTTTGAATTACATCGCAAGTGCTCAACTAGAACCTTTAGAATTACATCGCAACTTTTCAACTAGGAGTCCAATGCGCTATCCATTGCGCCACAGAGCCTGTTGAAGACTGTGTTTGACCATTGCATCATAATGTTTATTGTGCAACAGACGGTACAGTACCACAGGATCCTGTGTGGACAGGATAGGCCGTCTGTGAGGATTTCTATGTGGACAGACACAATATTTGTGTCCACACAGACTTGGAAAAAAAAATCAACGGACTGGGATTAAATATTTGGCAATCTACAATTGTTAGTTGGGTGGGACTGGAACACAAAACCTTTAAACTCCATCTCATGCTCAACTAGACATGCAACATTCTATCAATTGTACCATCCAGCCTTTTGGGCTGGGTTTATTGTGTGAAATGCTGCAATGTCAACTAACCTTTAGATAAGAGGTACAACTACCAGAATGGAGATTATCATGTCTTCAAACCCTGGAGTTACTAAAGGACGACTCTGGTGGGACTCCAACCCACAACCTTTGAATTACATCTCAAGTGCTCAACCAGAATTCCAATGCGCTATCCATTGCGCCACAGAGCCTGTTGAAGACTGTGTTTGACCATTCCATCATAATGTTTATTGTGCAACAGACAGTACAGAGACCACAGGTGCCTGTGTGGACAGGATAGGCCGTCTGTGAGGATTTCTATGTGGACAGACACAATATTTGTGTCCACACAGACTTGGAAAAAAATCAACAAGACACTGGGATTAAATATTTGGTAATCTACAATTGATAATTGGGTGGGACTGGAACACACAATCTTTAAACTCCATCTCATGCTCAACTAGACATGCAACATGCTATCAATTGTACCATCCAGCCTTTTGGGCTGGGTTTATTGTGTGAAATGCTGCAATGTCAACTAACCTTTAGATAAGAGGTACAACTACCAGAATGGAGATTATCATGTCTTCAAACCCTGGAGTTACTAAAGGACGACTCTGGTGGGACTCGAAACCACAACCTTTGAATTACATCTCAAGTGCTCAACTAGAAGTCCAATGCGCTATCCATTGCGCCACAGAGCCTGTTGAAGACTGTGTTTGACCATTGCATCATAATGTTTATTGTTCAACAGACAGTACAGTACCACAGGATCCTGTGTGGACAGGATAGGTCGTCTGTGAGGATTTATTTGTGGTCAGACAACAATATTTGTGTCCACACAGACTTGGAAAAAAATCAACAAGACACTGGGATTAAATATTTGGCAATCTACAATTGATAGTTGGGTGGGACTGGAACACACAATCTTTAAACTCCATCTCATGCTCAACTAGACATGCAACATGCTATTATTGTACCATCCAGCCTTTTGGGCTGGGTTTATTGTGTGAAATGCTGCAATGTCAACTAACCTTTAGATAAGAGGTACAACTACCAGAATGGAGATTATCATGTCTTCAAACCCTGGAGTTACTAAAGGACGACTCTGGTGGGATTCGAACCCACAACCTTTGAATTACATCTCAAGTGCTCCACTAGAAGTCCAATGCGCTATCCATTGCGCCACAGAGCCTGTTGAAGACTGTGTTTGACCATTGCATCATAATGTTTATTGTGCAACAGACAGTACAGTACCACAGGATCCTGTGTGGACAGGATAGGTCGTCTGTGAGGATTTATTTGTGGTCAGACAACAATATTTGTGTCCACACAGACTTGGAAAAAAATCAACAAGACACTGGGATTAAATATTTGGCAATCTACAATTGATAGTTGGGTGGGACTGGAACACACAATCTTTAAACTCCATCTCATGCTCAACTAGACATGCAACATGCTATTATTGTACCATCCAGCCTTTTGGGCTGGGTTTATTGTGTGAAATGCTGCAATGTCAACTAACCTTTAGATAAGAGGTACAACTACCAGAATGGAGATTATCATGTCTTCAAACCCTGGAGTTACTAAAGGACGACTCTGGTGGGACTCGAACCCACAACCTTTGAATTACATCTCAAGTGCTCAACTAGAAGTCCAATGCGCTATCCATTGCGCCACAGAGCCTGTTGAAGGCTGTGTTTGACCATTGCATCATAATGTTTATTGTGCAACAGACAGTACAGTACCACAGGATCCTGTGTGGACAGGATAGGCCGTTTGTGAGGATTTCTATGTGGACAGACACAATATTTGTGTCCACACAGACTTGGAAACCAAAATCAACGGACTGGGATCAAATATTTGACAATCTACAATTGTTAGTTGGGTGGGACTGGAACACACAACCTTTAAACTCCATCTCATGCTCAACTAGACATGCAACATGCTATCAATTGTACCATCGAGCCTTTTGGGCTGGGTTTATTATGTGAAATGCTGCAATGTCAACTAACCTTTAGATAAGATGTACAACTACCAGAATGGAGATTATCATGTCTTCAAACCCTGGAGTTACTAAAGGACGACTCTGGTGGGACTCGAACCCACAACCTTTGAATTACATCTCAAGTGCTCAACTAGAACCTTTAGAATTACATCGCAACTTTTCAACTAGGAGTCCAATGCGCTATCCATTGCGCCACAGAGCCTATTGAAGACTGTGTTTGACCATTGCATCATAATGTTTATTGTGCAACAGACAGTACAGTACCACAGGATCCTGTGTGGACAGGATAGGTCGTCTGTGAGGATTTATCTGTGGTCAGACAACAATATTTGTGTCCACACAGACTTGGAAAAAAATCAACAAGACACTGGGATTAAATATTTGGCAATCTACAATTGATAGTTGGGTGGGACTGGAACACACAACCTTTAAACTCCATCTCATGCTCAACTAGACATGCAACATGCTATCAATTGTACCATCCAGCCTTTTGGGCTGGGTTTATTGTGTGAAATGCTGCAATGTCAACTAACCTTTAGATAACAGGTACAACTACCAGAATGGAGATTATCATGTCTTCAAACCCTGGAGTTACTAAAGTACGACTCTGGTGGGACTCGAACCCACAACCTTTGAATTACATCTCAAGTGCTCAACTAGAAGTGCAATGCGCTATCCATTGCGCCACAGAGCCTGTTGAAGACTGTGTTTGACCATTCCATCATAATGTTTATTGTGCAACAGACAGTACAAGACCACAGGTTCCTGTGTGGACAGGATAGGCCGTCTGTGAGGATTTCTATGTGGACAGACACAATATTTGTGTCCACACAGACTTGGAAAAAAATTAACGGACTGGGATTAAATATTTGGCAATCTACAATTGTTAGTTGGTTGGGACTGGAACATACAACCTTTAAACTCCATCTCATGCTCAACTAGACATGCAACATGCTATCAATTGTACCATCCAGCCTTTTGGGCTGCGTTTATTGTGTGAAATGCTGCAATGTCAACTAACCTTTAGATAAGAGGTACAACTACCAGAATGGAGATTATCATGTCTTCAAACCCTGGAGTTACTAAAGGACGACTCTGGTGGGACTCGAACCCACAACCTTTGAATTACATCTCAAGTGCTCAACTAGAACCTTTAGAATTACATCGCAACTTTTCAACTAGGAGTCCAATGCGCTATCCATTGCGCCACAGAGCCTGTTGAAGACTGTGTTTGACCATTGCATCATAATGTTTATTGTGCAACAGACAGTACAGAGACCACAGGTGCCTGTGTGGACAGGATAGGCCGTCTGTGAGGATTTCTATGTGGACAGACACAATATTTGTGTCCACACAGACTTGGAAAAAAAAATCAATGGACTGGGATTAAATATTTGGCAATCTACAATTGTTAGTTGGGTGGGACTGGAACACACAACCTTTAAACTCCATCTCATGCTCAACTAGACATGCAACATGCTATCAATTGTACCATCCAGCCTTTTGGGCTGGGTTTATTGTGTGAAATGCTGCAATGTCAACTAACCTTTAGATAAGAGGTACAACTACCAGAATGGAGATTATCATGTCTTCAAACCCTGGAGTTACTAAAGGACGACTCTGGTGGGACTCGAACCCACAACCTTTGAATTACATCTCAAGTGCTCAACTAGAACCTTTAGAATTACATCGCAACTTTTCAACTAGGAGTCCAATGCGCTATCCATTGCGCCACAGAGCCTGTTGAAGACTGTGTTTGACCATTGCATCATAATGTTTATTGTGCAACAGACAGTACAGAGACCACAGGTGCCTGTGTGGACAGGATAGGCCGTCTGTGAGGATTTCTATGTGGACAGACACAATATTTGTGTCCACACAGACTTGGAAAAAAAAATCAACGGACTGGGATTAAATATTTGGCAATCTACAATTGTTAGTTGGGTGGGACTGGAACACACAACCTTTAAACTCCATCTCATGCTCAACTAGACATGCAACATGCTATCAATTGTACCATCCAGCCTTTTGGGCTGGGTTTATTGTGTGAAATGCTGCAATGTCAACTAACCTTTAGATAAGAGGTACAACTACCAGAATGGAGATTATCATGTCTTCAAACCCTGGAGTTACTAAAGGACGACTCTGGTGGGACTCGAACCCACAACCTTTGAATTACATCTCAAGTGCTCAACTAGAAGTCCAATGCGCTATCCATTGCGCCACAGAGCCTGTTGAAGACTGTGTTTGACCATTGCATCATAATGTTTATTGTGCAACAGACAGTACAGTACCACAGGATCCTGTGTGGACAGGATAGGCCGTCTGTGAGGATTTCTATGTGGACAGACACAATATTTGTGTCCACACAGACTTGGAAAAAAAAATCAACGGACTGGGATCAAATATCTGGCAATATACAATTGTTAGTTGGTTGGGACTGGAACACACAACCTTTAAACTCCATCTCATGCTCAACTAGACATGCAACATGCTATCAATTGTACCATCCAGCCTTTTGGGCTGGGTTTATTGTGTGAAATGCTGCAATGTCAACTAACCTTTAGATAACAGGTACAACTACCAGAATGGAGATTATCATGTCTTCAAACCCTGGAGTTACTAAAGTACGACTCTGGTGGGACTCGAACCCACAACCTTTGAATTACATCTCAAGTGCTCAACTAGAAGTGCAATGCGCTATCCATTGCGCCACAGAGCCTGTTGAAGACTGTGTTTGACCATTCCATCATAATGTTTATTGTGCAACAGACAGTACAAGACCACAGGTTCCTGTGTGGACAGGATAGGCCGTCTGTGAGGATTTCTATGTGGACAGACACAATATTTGTGTCCACACAGACTTGGAAAAAAATTAACGGACTGGGATTAAATATTTGGCAATCTACAATTGTTAGTTGGTTGGGACTGGAACATACAACCTTTAAACTCCATCTCATGCTCAACTAGACATGCAACATGCTATCAATTGTACCATCCAGCCTTTTGGGCTGCGTTTATTGTGTGAAATGCTGCAATGTCAACTAACCTTTAGATAAGAGGTACAACTACCAGAATGGAGATTATCATGTCTTCAAACCCTGGAGTTACTAAAGGACGACTCTGGTGGGACTCGAACCCACAACCTTTGAATTACATCTCAAGTGCTCAACTAGAACCTTTAGAATTACATCGCAACTTTTCAACTAGGAGTCCAATGCGCTATCCATTGCGCCACAGAGCCTGTTGAAGACTGTGTTTGACCATTGCATCATAATGTTTATTGTGCAACAGACAGTACAGAGACCACAGGTGCCTGTGTGGACAGGATAGGCCGTCTGTGAGGATTTCTATGTGGACAGACACAATATTTGTGTCCACACAGACTTGGAAAAAAAAATCAATGGACTGGGATTAAATATTTGGCAATCTACAATTGTTAGTTGGGTGGGACTGGAACACACAACCTTTAAACTCCATCTCATGCTCAACTAGACATGCAACATGCTATCAATTGTACCATCCAGCCTTTTGGGCTGGGTTTATTGTGTGAAATGCTGCAATGTCAACTAACCTTTAGATAAGAGGTACAACTACCAGAATGGAGATTATCATGTCTTCAAACCCTGGAGTTACTAAAGGACGACTCTGGTGGGACTCGAACCCACAACCTTTGAATTACATCTCAAGTGCTCAACTAGAACCTTTAGAATTACATCGCAACTTTTCAACTAGGAGTCCAATGCGCTATCCATTGCGCCACAGAGCCTGTTGAAGACTGTGTTTGACCATTGCATCATAATGTTTATTGTGCAACAGACAGTACAGAGACCACAGGTGCCTGTGTGGACAGGATAGGCCGTCTGTGAGGATTTCTATGTGGACAGACACAATATTTGTGTCCACACAGACTTGGAAAAAAAAATCAACGGACTGGGATTAAATATTTGGCAATCTACAATTGTTAGTTGGGTGGGACTGGAACACACAACCTTTAAACTCCATCTCATGCTCAACTAGACATGCAACATGCTATCAATTGTACCATCCAGCCTTTTGGGCTGGGTTTATTGTGTGAAATGCTGCAATGTCAACTAACCTTTAGATAAGAGGTACAACTACCAGAATGGAGATTATCATGTCTTCAAACCCTGGAGTTACTAAAGGACGACTCTGGTGGGACTCGAACCCACAACCTTTGAATTACATCTCAAGTGCTCAACTAGAACCTTTAGAATTACATCGCAACTTTTCAACTAGGAGTCCAATGCGCTATCCATTGCGCCACAGAGCCTGTTGAAGACTGTGTTTGACCATTGCATCATAATGTTTATTGTGCAACAGACAGTACAGTACCACAGGATCCTGTGTGGACAGGATAGGCCGTCTGTGAGGATTTCTATGTGGACAGACACAATATTTGTGTCCACACAGACTTGGAAAAAAAATCAACGGACTAGGATTAAATATTTGGCAATCTACAATTGTTAGTTGGGTGGGACTGGAACACACAACCTTTAAACTCCATCTCATGCTCAACTAGACATGCAACATGCTATCAATTGTACCATCCAGCCTTTTGGGCTGGGTTTATTGTGTGAAATGCTGCAATGTCAACTAACCTTTAGATAAGAGGTACAACTACCAGAATGGAGATTATCATGTCTTCAAACCCTGGAGTTACTAAAGGACGACTCTGGTGGGACTCGAACCCACAACCTTTGAATTACATCTCAAGTGCTCAACTAGAACCTTTAGAATTACATCGCAACTTTTCAACTAGGAGTCCAATGCGCTATCCATTGCGCCACAGAGCCTGTTGAAGACTGTGTTTGACCATTGCATCATAATGTTTATTGTGCAACAGACAGTACAGTACCACAGGATCCTGTGTGGACAGGATAGGCCGTCTGTGAGGATTTCTATGTGGACAGACACAATATTTGTGTCCACACAGACTTGGAAAAAAAAATCAACGGACTGGGATTAAATATTTGGCAATCTACAATTGTTAGTTGGGTGGGACTGGAACACACAACCTTTAAACTCCATCTCATGCTCAACTAGACATGCAACATGCTATCAATTGTACCATCCAGCCTTTTGGGCTGGGTTTATTGTGTGAAATGCTGCAATGTCAACTAACCTTTAGATAAGAGGTACAACTACCAGAATGGAGATTATCATGTCTTCAAACCCTGGAGTTACTAAAGGACGACTCTGGTGGGACTCGAACCCACAACCTTTGAATTACATCTCAAGTGCTCAACTAGAACCTTTAGAATTACATCGCAACTTTTCAACTAGGAGTCCAATGCGCTATCCATTGCGCCACAGAGCCTGTTGAAGACTGTGTTTGACCATTGCATCATAATGTTTATTGTGCAACAGACAGTACAGAGACCACAGGTGCCTGTGTGGACAGGATAGGCCGTCTGTGAGGATTTCTATGTGGACAGACACAATATTTGTGTCCACACAGACTTGGAAAAAAAAATCAACGGACTGGGATTAAATATTTGGCAATCTACAATTGTTAGTTGGGTGGGACTGGAACACACAACCTTTAAACTCCATCTCATGCTCAACTAGACATGCAACATGCTATCAATTGTACCATCCAGCCTTTTGGGCTGGGTTTATTGTGTGAAATGCTGCAATGTCAACTAACCTTTAGATAAGAGGTACAACTACCAGAATGGAGATTATCATGTCTTCAAACCCTGGAGTTACTAAAGGACGACTCTGGTGGGACTCGAACCCACAACCTTTGAATTACATCTCAAGTGCTCAACTAGAAGTCCAATGCGCTATCCATTGCGCCACAGAGCCTGTTGAAGACTGTGTTTGACCATTGCATCATAATGTTTATTGTGCAACAGACAGTACAGAGACCACAGGTGCCTGTGTGGACAGGATAGGCCGTCTGTGAGGATTTCTATGTGGACAGACACAATATTTGTGTCCACACAGACTTGGAAAAAAAAATCAACGGACTGGGATTAAATATTTGGCAATCTACAATTGTTAGTTGGGTGGGACTGGAACACACAACCTTTAAACTCCATCTCATGCTCAACTAGACATGCAACATGCTATCAATTGTAACATCCACCCTTTTGGGCTGGGTTTATTGTGTGAAATGCTGCAATGTCAACTAACCTTTAGATAAGAGGTACAACTACCAGAATGGAGATTATCATGTCTTCAAACCCTGGAGTTACTAAAGGACGACTCTGGTGGGACTCGAGCCCACAACCTTTGAATTACATCTCAAGTGCTCAACTAGAACCTTTAGAATTACATCGCAACTTTTCAACTAGGAGTCCAATGCGCTATCCATTGCGCCACAGAGCCTGTTGAAGACTGTGTTTGACCATTGCATCATAATGTTTATTGTGCAACAGACAGTACAGAGACCACAGGTGCCTGTGTGGACAGGATAGGCCGTCTGTGAGGATTTCTATGTGGACAGACACAATATTTGTGTCCACACAGACTTGGAAAAAAAATCAACGGACTGGGATTAAATATTTGGCAATCTACAATTGTTAGTTGGGTGGGACTGGAACACACAACCTTTAAACTCCATCTCATGCTCAACTAGACATGCAACATGCTATCAATTGTACCATCCAGCCTTTTGGGCTAGGTTTATTGTGTGAAATGCTGCAATGTCAACTAACCTTTAGATAAGAGGTACAACTACCAGAATGGAGATTATCATGTCTTCAAACCCTGGAATTACTAAAGGACGACTCTGGTGGGACTCGAACCCACAACCTTTGAATTACATCTCAAGTGCTCAACTAGAACCTTTAGAATTACATCGCAACTTTTACAACTAGGAGTCCAATGCGCTATCCATTGCGCCACAGAGCCTGTTGAAGACTGTGTTTGACCATTGCATCATAATGTTTATTGTGCAACAGACAGTACAGTACCACAGGATCCTGTGTGGACAGGATAGGCCGTCTGTGAGGATTTCTATGTGGACAGACACAATATTTGTGTCCACACAGACTTGGAAAAAAAAATCAACGGACTGGGATCAAATATTTGGCAATCTACAATTGTTAGTTGGGTGGGACTGGAACACACAACATTTAAACTCCATCTCATGCTCAACTAGACATGCAACATGCTATCAATTGTACCATCCAGCCTTTTGGGCTGGGTTTATTGTGTGAAATGCTGCAATGTCAACTAACCTTTAGATAAGAGGTACAACTACCAGAATGGAGATTATCATGTCTTCAAACCCTGGAGTTACTAAAGGACGACTCTGGTGGGACTCGAACCCACAACCTTTGAATTACATCTCAAGTGCTCAACTAGAAGTCCAATGCGCTATCCATTGCGCCACAGAGCCTGTTGAAGACTGTGTTTGACCATTGCATCATAATGTTTATTGTGCAACAGACAGTACAGTACCACAGGATCCTGTGTGGACAGGATAGGCCGTCTGTGAGGATTTCTATGTGGACAGACACAATATTTGTGTCCACACAGACTTGGAAAAAAAAATCAACGGACTGGGATCAAATATCTGGCAATATACAATTGTTAGTTGGTTGGGACTGGAACACACAACCTTTAAACTCCATCTCATGCTCAACTAGACATGCAACATGCTATCAATTGTACCATCCAGCCTTTTGGGCTGGGTTTATTGTGTGAAATGCTGCAATGTCAACTAACCTTTAGATAACAGGTACAACTAACAGAATGGAGATTATCATGTCTTCAAACCCTGGAGTTACTAAAGGACGACTCTGGTGGGACTCGAACCCACAACCTTTGAATTACATCTCAAGTGCTCAACTAGAAGTCCAATGTGCTATCCATTGCGCCACAGAGCCTGTTGAAGACTGTGTTTGACCATTGCATCATAATGTTTATTGTGCAACAGACAGTACAGAGACCACAGGTGCCTGTGTGGACAGGATAGGCCGTCTGTGAGGATTTCTATGTGGACAGACACAATATTTGTGTCCACACAGACTTGGAAAAAAAAATCAACGGACTGGGATTAAATATTTGGCAATCTACAATTGTTAGTTGGGTGGGACTGGAACACACAACCTTTAAACTCCATCTCATGCTCAACTAGACATGCAACATGCTATCAATTGTACCATCCAGCCTTTTGGGCTGGGTTTATTGTGTGAAATGCTGCAATGTCAACTAACCTTTAGATAAGAGGTACAACTACCAGAATGGAGATTATCATGTCTTCAAACCCTGGAGTTACTAAAGGACGACTCTGGTGGGACTCGAACCCACAACCTTTGAATTACATCTCAAGTGCTCAACTAGAACCTTTAGAATTACATCGCAACTTTTCAACTAGGAGTCCAATGCGCTATCCATTGCGCCACAGAGCCTGTTGAAGACTGTGTTTGACCATTGCATCATAATGTTTATTGTGCAACAGACAGTACAGTACCACAGGATCCTGTGTGGACAGGATAGGCCGTCTGTGAGGATTTCTATGTGGACAGACACAATATTTGTGTCCACACAGACTTGGAAAAAAAATCAACGGACTGGGATTAAATATTTGGCAATCTACAATTGTTAGTTGGGTGGGACTGGAACACACAACCTTTAAACTCCATCTCATGCTCAACTAGACATGCAACATGCTATCAATTGTACCATCCAGCCTTTTGGGCTGGGTTTATTGTGTGAAATGCTGAAATGTCAACTAACCTTTAGATAACAGGTACAACTAACAGAATGGAGATTATCATGTCTTCAAACCCTGGAGTTACTAAAGGACGACTCTGGTGGGACTCGAACCCACAACCTTTGAATTACATCTCAAGTGCTCAACTAGAAGTCCAATGCGCTATCCATTGCGCCACAGAGCCTGTTGAAGACTGTGTTTGACCATTGCATCATAATGTTTATTGTGCAACAGACAGTACAGAGACCACAGGTGCCTGTGTGGACAGGATAGGCCGTCTGTGAGGATTTCTATGTGGACAGACACAATATTTGTGTCCACACAGACTTGGAAAAAAAAATCAACGGACTGGGATTAAATATTTGGCAATCTACAATTGTTAGTTGGGTGGGACTGGAACACACAACCTTTAAACTCCATCTCATGCTCAACTAGACATGCAACATGCTATCAATTGTAACATCCACCCTTTTGGGCTGGGTTTATTGTGTGAAATGCTGCAATGTCAACTAACCTTTAGATAAGAGGTACAACTACCAGAATGGAGATTATCATGTCTTCAAACCCTGGAGTTACTAAAGGACGACTCTGGTGGGACTCGAACCCACAACCTTTGAATTACATCTCAAGTGCTCAACTAGAACCTTTAGAATTACATCGCAACTTTTCAACTAGGAGTCCAATGCGCTATCCATTGCGCCACAGAGCCTGTTGAAGACTGTGTTTGACCATTGCATCATAATGTTTATTGTGCAACAGACAGTACAGTACCACAGGATCCTGTGTGGACAGGATAGGTCGTCTGTGAGGATTTATCTGTGGTCAGACAACAATATTTGTGTCCACACAGACTTGGAAAAAAATCAACAAGACAC
>NC_084597.1:273500-298500 GCF_033807715.1 Cololabis saira | reverse complement strand
TTCCAGTAATGTTCCACTAATGTTCCAGTAATGTTCTAGTAATGTTCCAGTAATGTTCCACTAATGTTCCACTAATGTTCCAGTAATGTTCCAGTAATGTTCCACTAATGTTCCACTAATGATCCAGTAATGTTCTAGTAATGTTCCAGTAATGTTCCAGTAATGTTCCAGTAATGTTCCACTAATTTTCCAGTAATGTTCCAGTAATGTTCCACTAATGTTCCACTAATGTTCCAGTAATGTTCCAGTAATGTTCCACTAATGTTCCAGTAATGTTCCACTAATGTTCCAGTAATGTTCCAGTGATGTTCCACTAATGTTCCACTAATGTTCCACTAATGTTCCACTAATGTTCCAGTAATGTTCCACTAATGTTCCAGTTATGTTCCACTAATGTTCCACAAATGTTCCACTAATGTTCCAGTAATGTTCCAGTAATGTTCCACTAATGTTCCACTAATGTTCCAGTTATGTTCCAGTAATGTTCCAGTAATGTTCCAGTAATGTTCCACTAATGTTCCACTAATGTTCCACTAATGTTCTACTAATGTTCCACTAATGTTCCAGTAATGTTCCACTAATGTTCCAGTAATGTTCCACTAATGTTCCAGTGATGTTCCAGTAATGTTCCAGTAATGTTCCACTAATGTTCCACTAATGTTCCACTAATGTTCCACTAATGTTCCACTAATGTTCTACTAATGTTCCACTAATGTTCCAGTGATGTTCCATTAATGTTCCACTAATGTTCCAGTAATGTACACTAATGTTCCACTAATGTTCCAGTAATGTTCCACTAATGTTCCAGTAATGTTCCACTAATGTTCCAGTAATGTTCCACTAATGTTCCACTAATGTTCCAGTTATGTTCCACTAATGTTCCAGTAATGTTCCAGTGATGTTCCATTAATGTTCCACTAATGTTCCAGTAATGTACACTAATGTTCCACTAATGTTCCAGTAATGTTCCACTAATGTTCCAGTAATGTTCCACTAATGTTCCACTAATGTTCCAGTTATGTTCCACTAATGTTCCAGTAATGTTCCAGTGATGTTCCATTAATGTTCCACTAATGTTCCAGTAATGTTCCACTAATGTTCCACTAATGTTCCAGTAATGTTCCAGTAATGTTCCAGTTATGTTCCACTAATGTTCCAGTAATGTTCCAGTAATGTTCCACTAATGTTCCACTAATGTTCCAGTAATGTTCCACTAATGTTCCACTAATGTTCCACTAATGTTCCACTAATGTTCCAGTAATGTTCCAGTTATGTTCCACTAATGTTCCAGTAATGTTCCAGTAATGTTCCACTAATGTTCCACTAATGTTCCAGTTATGTTCCAGTAATGTTCCAGTAATGTTCCAGTAATGTTCCACTAATGTTCCACTAATGTTCCACTAATGTTCTACTAATGTTCCACTAATGTTCCAGTAATGTTCCACTAATGTTCCAGTAATGTTCCACTAATGTTCCAGTGATGTTCCAGTAATGTTCCAGTAATGTTCCACTAATGTTCCACTAATGTTCCACTAATGTTCTACTAATGTTCCACTAATGTTCCACTAATGTTCTACTAATGTTCCACTAATGTTCCAGTTATGTTCCAGTAATGTTCCAGTAATGTTCCAGTAATGTTCCACTAATGTTCCACTAATGTTCCACTAATGTTCTACTAATGTTCCACTAATGTTCCAGTAATGTTCCACTAATGTTCCAGTAATGTTCCACTAATGTTCCAGTGATGTTCCAGTAATGTTCCAGTAATGTTCCAGTAATGTTCCACTAATGTTCCACTAATGTTCCACTAATGTTCTACTAATGTTCCACTAATGTTCCACTAATGTTCCAGTAATGTTCCACTAATGTTCCAGTAATGTTCCACTAATGTTCCACTAATGTTCCAGTAATGTTCCACTAATGTTCCACTAATGTTCCAGTAATGTTCAACTAATGTTCTACTAATGTTCCACTAATATTCCAGTAATGTTCCAGTAATGTTCCACTAATGTTCCACTAATGTTCCACTAATGTTCCACTAATGTTCCAGTAATGTTCAACTAATGTTCTACTAATGTTCCACTAATATTCCAGTAATGTTCCAGTAATGTTCCACTAATGTTCCACTAATGTTCCACTAATGTTCCACTAATGTTCAACTAATGTTCTACTAATGTTCCACTAATATTCCAGTAATGTTCCAGTAATGTTTCACTAATGTTCCAGTAATGTTCCAGTAATGTTCCACCAATGTTCCACCAATGTTCCACTAATGTTCCACTAATGTTCCACTAATGTTCCACTAATGTTCCAGTAATGTTCCACTAATGTTCCACTAATGTTCCACTAATGTTCCACTAATGTTCCACTAATGTTCCAGTAATGTTCCACTAATATTCCAGTAATGTTCCAGTAATGTTCCACTAATGTTCCACTAATGTTCCACTAATGTTCCAGTAATGTTCAACTAATGTTCTACTAATGTTCCACTAATATTCCAGTAATGTTCCACTAATGTTCCAGTAATGTTCCACTAATGTTCCAGTAATGTTCCACTAATGTTCCACTAATGTTCCAGTAATGTTCCACTAATGTTCCACTAATGTTCCACTAATGTTCCAGTAATGTTCCAGTAATGTTCCACTAATGTTCCAGTAATGTTCCACTAATGTTCCAGTAATGTTTCACTAATGTTCCAGTGATGTTCAACTAATGTTCTACTAATGTTCCACTAATATTCCAGTGATGTTCCAGTAATGTTTCACTAATGTTCCAGTAATGTTCCAGTAATGTTCCACCAATGTTCCACCAATGTTCCACTAATGTTCCACTAATGTTCCACTAATGTTCCACTAATGTTCCAGTAATGTTCCACTAATGTTCCACTAATGTTCCAGTAATGTTCCACTAATGTTCCAGTAATGTTCCACTAATGTTCCACTAATGTTCCAGTAATGTTCCACTAATGTTCCACTAATGTTCCACTAATGTTCCACTAATGTTCCAGTAATGTTCCAGTAATGTTCCACTAATGTTCCAGTAATGTTCCACTAATGTTCCAGTAATGTTTCACTAATGTTCCAGTGATGTTCCACTAATGTTCCACTAATGTTCCACTAATGTTCCACTAATGTTCCAGTAATGTTCCACTAATATTCCACTAATGTTCCACTAATGTTCCAGTAATGTTCCACTAAGGTTCAAATAATATTCCACTAATGTTCCACTAATGTTCCAGTAATGTTCCACTAATGTTCCAGTAATGTTCCACTAATGTTCCAGTAATGTTCCAGTAATGTTCCACTAATGTTCCACTAATGTTCCACTAATGTTCCAGTAATGTTCCAGTGATGTTCCACTAATGTTCCACTAATGTTCATCTAATGTTCCAGTAATGTTCCACTAATATTCCAGTAATGTTCCACTAATATTCCAGTAATGTTCCACTAATGTTCCAGTGATGTTCCACTAATGTTCCACTAATGTTCCACTAATGTTCCAGTAATGTTCCAGTAATGTTCCACTAATGTTCCACTAATGTTCCACTAATGTTCCAGTAATGTTCCAGTGATGTTCCACTAATGTTCCACTAATGTTCATCTAATGTTCCAGTAATGTTCCACTAATATTCCAGTAATGTTCCACTAATATTCCAGTGATGTTCCACTAATGTTCCACTAATGTTCCACTAATGTTCCACTAATGTTCCAGTAATGTTCCACTAATGTTCCAGTAATGTTCCAGTAATGTTCCACTAATGTTCCACTAATGTTCCACTAATGTTCCAGTAATGTTCCAGTGATGTTCCACTAATGTTCCACTAATGTTCATCTAATGTTCCAGTAATGTTCCACTAATATTCCAGTAATGTTCCACTAATATTCCAGTGATGTTCCACTAATGTTCCACTAATGTTCCACTAATGTTCCACTAATGTTCCAGTGATGTTCCACTAATGTTCCACTAATGTTCCACTAATGTTCCACTAATGTTCCAGTAATGTTCCACTAAGGTTCAAATAATATTCCACTAATGTTCCACTAATGTTCCAGTAATGTTCCACTAATGTTCCAGTAATGTTCCACTAATGTTCCACTAATGTTCCACTAATGTTCCAGTAATGTTCCAGTAATGTTCCACTAATGTTCCACTAATGTTCCACTAATGTTCCAGTAATGTTCCAGTGATGTTCCACTAATGTTCCACTAATGTTCATCTAATGTTCCAGTAATGTTCCACTAATATTCCAGTAATGTTCCACTAATATTCCAGTAATGTTCCACTAATGTTCCACTGATGTTCCACTAATGTTCCAGTAATGTTCCAGTCATGTTCCACTAATGTTCCACTAATGTTCCACTAATGTTCCACTAATGTTCCACTAATGTTCCACTAATGTTCCACTAATGTTCCACTAATGTTCCACTAATATTCCAGTAATGTTCCACTAATGTTCCAGTAATGTTCCACTAATGTTCCACTAATGTTCCACTAATGTTCCACTAATATTCCAGTAATGTTCCACTAATGTTCCACTAATGTTCCAGTAATGTTCCACTAATGTTCCACTAATGTTCCACTAATGATCCACTAATGTTCCACTAATGTTCCACTAATGTTCCAGTAATGTTCCAGTAATATTCCACTAATGTTCCAGTAATGTTCCACTAATGTTCCAGTGATGTTCCACTAATGTTCCACTAATGATCCACTAATGTTCCACTAATGTTCCACTAATATTCCACTAATGTTCCAGTAATGTTCCACTAATGTTCCACTAATGATCCACTAATGTTCCACTAATGTTCCACTAATATTCCACTAATGTTCCACTAATGTTCCACTAATGTTCCACTAATATTCCACTAATGTTCCAGTAATGTCTCACTAATGTTCCACTAATGTTCCAGTGATGTTCCACTAATGTTCCAGTAATGTTCCAGTGATGTTCCACTAATGTTCCACTAATGTTCCAGTAATGTTCCACTAATGTTCCACTAATGTTCCAGTGATGTTCCACTAATGTTCCAGTAATGTTCCAGTGATGTTCCACTAATGTTCCACTAATGTTCCACTAATGTTCCAGTAATGTTCCACTAATGTTCCACTAATGTTCCACTAATGTTCCACTAATATTCCACTAATGTTCCAGTAATGTCTCACTAATGTTCCACTAATGTTCCACTAATGTTCCAGTAATGTTCCACTAATGTTCCAGTGATGTTCCACTAATGTTCCAGTAATGTTCCAGTGATGTTCCACTAATGTTCCACTAATGTTCCACTAATGTTCCAGTAATGTTCCACTAATGTTCCACTAATGTTCCACTAATGTTCCACTAATGTTCCACTAATGTTCCACTGATGTTCCAATAATGTTCCACTAATGTTCCAATAATGTTCCACTAATGTTCCAGTAATGTTCCACTATTGTTCCACTAATGTTCCAGTAATGTTCCACTAATGTTCCACTAATGTTCCAATAATGTTCCACTAATGTTCCAATAATGTTCCACTAATGTTCCAGTAATGTTCCACTATTGTTCCACTAATGTTCCAGTAATGTTCCACTAATGTTCCACTAATGTTCCACTAATGTTCCACTAATACTCCACTAATGTTCCACTAATGTTCCACTATTGTTCCACTAATGTTCCACTAATGTTCCACTAATGTTCCAGTATTGTTCCACTAATGTTCTACTAATGTTCCACTAATGTTCCAGTAATGTTCCACTAATGTTCCACTAATGTTCCACTATTGTTCCACTAATGTTCCACTAATGTTCCACTAATGTTCCACTAATGTTCCACTGATGTTCCACTGATGTTCCACTAATGTTCCACTAATGTCCCACTGATGTTCCAGTAATGTTCCACTAATGTTCCACTGATGTTCCAGTAATGTTCCACTAATGTTCCACTAATGTTCCACTGATGTTCCAATAATGTTCCACTAATGTTCCAATAATGTTCCACTAATGTTCCAGTAATGTTCCACTATTGTTCCACTAATGTCCCACTGATGTTCCAGTAATGTTCCACTAATGTTCCACTGATGTTCCACTAATGTTCCACTAATGTTCCACTAATGTCCCAGGAATGTTCCACTATTGTTCCACTAATGTTCCACTAATGTTCCAGTAATGTTCCACTAATGTTCCAGTAATGTTCCACTATTGTTCCACTAATGTTCCAGTAATGTTCCAGTAATGTTCGACTAATGTTCCACTATTGTTCCACTAATGTTCCAGTGATGTTCCACTAATGTTCCACTAATGTTCCAGTAATGTTCCACTAATGTTCCACTAATGTTCCAGTAATGTTCCACTAATGTTCCACTAATGTTCCACTAATGTTCCAGTGATGTTCCACTAATGTTCCACTAATGTTCCAGTAATGTTCCACTAATGTTCCACTAATGTTCCACTAATGTTCCAGTGATGTTCCACTAATGTTCCACTAATGTTCCACTAATGTTCCAGTAATGTTCCACTAATGTTCCACTAATGTTCCACTAATGTTCCAGTGATGTTCCACTAATGTTCCATTAATGTTCCACTAATGTTCCAGTAATGTTCCACTAATGTTCCACTAATGTTCCAGTAATGTTCCACTAATGTTCCACTAATGTTCCACTAATGTTCCAGTGATGTTCCACTAATGTTCCACTAATGTTCCACTAATGTTCCACTAATGTTTCACTAATGTTCCAGTAATGTTCCACTAATGTTCCAGTAATGTTCCACTAATGTTCCAGTAATGTTCCAGTAATGTTCCACTAATGTTCCACTAATGTTCCAGTAATGTTCCAGTAATGTTCCACTAATGTTCCACTAATGTTCCACTAATGTTCCACTAATATTCCACTAATGTTCCAGTAATGTTCCACTAATGTTCCACTAATGTTCCACTGATGTTCCACTAATGTTCCACTAAAGTTCCACTAATGTTCCACTGATGTTCCACTAATGTTCCACTGATGTTCCACTAATGTTCCACTAAAGTTCCACTAATGTTCCACTGATGTTCCACTAATGTTCCACTGATGTTCCACTAATGTTCCACTAATGTTCCATTAATGTTCCACTAATGTTCCACAAATGTTCCACAAATGTTCCAGTGATGTTCCACTAATGTTCCACTAATGTTCCAGTAATGTTCCACTAATGTTCCACTAATGTTCCACTAATGTTCCACTAATGTTCCACTAATGTTCCAGTAATGTTCCACTAATGTTCCACTAATGTTCCAGTAATGTTCCAGTAATGTTCCACTAATGTTCCACGAATGTTCCACGAATGTTCCACTAATGTTCCACTGATGTTCCACTGATGTTCCACTAATGTTCCACTAAAGTTCCACTAATGTTCCACTGATGTTCCACTAATGTTCCACTGATGTTCCACTAATGTTCCACTAAAGTTCCACTAATGTTCCACTGATGTTCCACTAATGTTCCACTGATGTTCCACTAATGTTCCACTAATGTTCCATTAATGTTCCACTAATGTTCCAGTAATGTTCCACTAATGTTCCACTAATGTTCTACTAATGTTCCACTAATGTTCCAGTAATGTTCCACGAATGTTCCACTAATGTTCCAGTGATGTTCCACTAATGTTCCAGTGATGTTACACAAATATTCCACTAATGTTCCACTAATGATCCACTAATGTTCCACTAATGTTCCACAAATGTTCCAGTAATGTTCCACAAATGTTCCAGTGATGTTCCACTAATGTTCCAGTAATGTTCCACTAATGTTCCACAAATGTTCCAGTAATGTTCCACTAATGTTCCACTAATGTTCCACTAATGTTCCAGTAATGTTCCACTAATGTTCCACAAATGTTCCAGTAATGTTCCACTAATGTTCCACTAATGTTCCACTAATGCTCCACTAATGTTCCAGTAATGTTCCACTAATGTTCCACTAATGTTCCACTAATGTTCCACTAATGTTCCAGTAATGTTCCACTAATGTTCCACTATTGTTCCACTAATGTTCCAGTAATGTTCCACTAATGTTCCACTAATATTCCAGTAATGTTCCACTAATGTTCCAGTAATGTTCCAGTAATGTTCCACTAATGTTCCAGTAATGTTCCACTAATGTTCCACTAATGTTCCACAAATGTTCCACTAATGTTCCAATAATGTTCCACTAATGTTCCAGTAATGTTCCACTAATAATCTAGTAATGTTCCAGTAATGTTCCGCTAATGTTCCACTAATGTTCCACTAATATTCCACCACCAATGTTCCAGTAATGTTCCAGTAATGTTCCACTAATGTTCCAGTAATGTTCCAGTAATGTTCCACTAATGTTCTAGTAATGTTCCAGTAATGTTCCACTAATGTTCCAGTAATGTTCCACTAATGTTCCACTAATGTCCCACTAATGTTCCACTAATGTTCCACTAATAATCTAGTAATGTTCCACTAATGTTCCACTGATGTTCCACTAATGTTCCACTAATGTTCCATTAATGTTCCACTAATGTTCCAGTAATGTTCCACTAATGTTCCAGTAATGTTCCACGAATGTTCCACTAATGTTCCAGTGATGTTCCACTAATGTTCCAGTGATGTTCCACAAATATTCCACTAATGTTCCAGTAATGTTCCACTAATGTTCCACTAATGTTCCACTAATGTTCCACTAATGTTCCACTAATGTTCCAGTAATGTTCCACTAATGTTCCACTAATGTTCCAGTAATGTTCCAGTAATGTTCCACTAATGTTCCACGAATGTTCCACTAATGTTCCACTGATGTTCCACTGATGTTCCACTAATGTTCCACTAAAGTTCCACTAATGTTCCACTGATGTTCCACTAATGTTCCACTGATGTTCCACTAATGTTCCACTAAAGTTCCACTAATGTTCCACTGATGTTCCACTAATGTTCCACTGATGTTCCACTAATGTTCCACTAATGTTCCATTAATGTTCCACTAATGTTCCACAAATGTTCCACAAATGTTCCAGTGATGTTCCACTAATGTTCCAGTGATGTTCCACTAATGTTCCACTAATGTTCCAGTAATGTTCCAGTAATGTTCCACTAATGTTCCACTAATGTTCCACTAATGTTCCACTAATGTTCCACTAATGTTCCACTAATGTTCCAGTAATGTTCCACTAATGTTCCACTAATGTTCCAGTAATGTTCCAGTAATGTTCCACTAATGTTCCACGAATGTTCCACTAATGTTCCACTGATGTTCCACTGATGTTCCACTAATGTTCCACTAAAGTTCCACTAATGTTCCACTGATGTTCCACTAATGTTCCACTGATGTTCCACTAATGTTCCACTAAAGTTCCACTAATGTTCCACTGATGTTCCACTAATGTTCCACTGATGTTCCACTAATGTTCCACTAATGTTCCATTAATGTTCCACTAATGTTCCAGTAATGTTCCACTAATGTTCCACTAATGTTCTACTAATGTTCCACTAATGTTCCAGTAATGTTCCACGAATGTTCCACTAATGTTCCAGTGATGTTCCACTAATGTTCCAGTGATGTTCCACAAATATTCCACTAATGTTCCACTAATGATCCACTAATGTTCCACTAATGTTCCACAAATGTTCCAGTAATGTTCCACAAATGTTCCAGTGATGTTCCACTAATGTTCCAGTAATGTTCCACTAATGTTCCACAAATGTTCCAGTAATGTTCCACTAATGTTCCACTAATGTTCTAGTAATGTTCCAGTAATGTTCCACTAATGTTCCATTTATGTTCCACTAATGTTCCACCAATGTTCCAGTAATGTTCCACTAATGTTCCAGTAATGTTCTAGTAATGTTCCAGTAATGTTCCACTAATGTTCCACTAATGTTCTAGTAATGTTCCACTAATGTTCCAGTAATGTTCCACTAATGTTCCACTAATGTTCCACTAATGTTCCACTAATGTTCCAGTAATGTTCCACTAATGTTCCACTAATGTTCTAGTAATGTTCCACTAATGTTCCAGTAATGTTCCAGTAATGTTCCACTAATGTTCTAGTAATGTTCCAGTAATGTTCCACTAATGTTCCAGTAATGTTCCACTAATGTTCCACTAATGTCCCACTAATGTTCCACTAATGTTCCACTAATAATCTAGTAATGTTCCAGTAATGTTCCACTAATGTTCCACTAATAATCTAGTAATGTTCCACTAATGTTCCACTAATGTTCCAGTAATGTTCCACTAATGTTCCACTAATGTTTCAGTAATGTTCCAGTAATGTTCCACTAATGTTCCACTAATGTTCCACTAATGTTCCACTAATAATCTAGTAATGTTCCAGTAATGTTCCACTAATATTCCACTAATGTTCCAGTAATGTTCCACTAATGTTCCACTAATGTTCCAGTAATGTTCCACTAATGTTCCACTAATATTCCACTAATGTTCCAGTAATGTTCCACTAATGTTCCACTAATGTTCCACTAATGTTCCACTAATGTTGCAGTAATGTTCCACTAATGTTCCACTAATATTCCACTAATGTTCCAGTAATGTTCCACTAATGTTCCACTAATGTTCCAGTAATGTTCCACTAATGTTCCACTAATGTTCCATTAATGTTCCAGTAATGTTCCACTAATGTTCCACTAATGTTCCAATAATGTTCCAGTAATGTTCCAGTAATGTTCCACTAATGTTCCACTAATGTTCTAGTAATGTTCCAGTAATATTCCACTAATGTTCCACTAATGTTCCACCAATGTTCCACTAATGTTCCAGTAATGTTCCAGTAATGTTCCACTAATTTTCCACTAATGTTCCACTAATGTTCCAGTAATGTTCCACTAATGTTCCACTAATGTTCCAGTAATGTTCCAGTGATGTTCCACTAATGTTCCACTAATGTTCCACTAATGTTCCACTAATGTTCCAGTAATGTTCCACTAATGTTCCAGTAATGTTCCACTAATGTTCCACTAATGTTCCACTAATGTTCCACTAATGTTCCAGTAATGTTCCACTAATATTCCACTAATGTTCCAGTAATGTTCCACTAATGTTCCACTAATGTTCCAGTAATGTTCCACTAATGTTCCACTAATATTCCACTAATGTTCCACTAATGTTCCACTAATGTTCCACTAATGTTCCAGTAATGTTCCACTAATGTTCCAGTAATGTTCCACTAATGTTCCACTAATGTTCCACTAATGTTCCAGTAATGTTCCACTAATGTTCCACTAATGTTCCAGTAATGTTCCAGTGATGTTCCACTAATGTTCCACTAATGTTCCACTAATGTTCCAGTAAAGTTCCACTAATGTTCCACTAATGTTCCACTAATAATCTAGTAATGTTCCACTAATGTTCCACTGATGTTCCACTAATGTTCCACTAATGTTCCATTAATGTTCCACTAATGTTCCAGTAATGTTCCACTAATGTTCCAGTAATGTTCCACGAATGTTCCACTAATGTTCCAGTGATGTTCCACTAATGTTCCAGTGATGTTCCACAAATATTCCACTAATGTTCCAGTAATGTTCCACTAATGTTCCACTAATGTTCCACTAATGTTCCACTAATGTTCCACTAATGTTCCAGTAATGTTCCACTAATGTTCCACTAATGTTCCAGTAATGTTCCAGTAATGTTCCACTAATGTTCCACGAATGTTCCACTAATGTTCCACTGATGTTCCACTGATGTTCCACTAATGTTCCACTAAAGTTCCACTAATGTTCCACTGATGTTCCACTAATGTTCCACTGATGTTCCACTAATGTTCCACTAAAGTTCCACTAATGTTCCACTGATGTTCCACTAATGTTCCACTGATGTTCCACTAATGTTCCACTAATGTTCCATTAATGTTCCACTAATGTTCCACAAATGTTCCACAAATGTTCCAGTGATGTTCCACTAATGTTCCAGTGATGTTCCACTAATGTTCCACTAATGTTCCAGTAATGTTCCAGTAATGTTCCACTAATGTTCCACTAATGTTCCACTAATGTTCCACTAATGTTCCACTAATGTTCCACTAATGTTCCAGTAATGTTCCACTAATGTTCCACTAATGTTCCAGTAATGTTCCAGTAATGTTCCACTAATGTTCCACGAATGTTCCACTAATGTTCCACTGATGTTCCACTGATGTTCCACTAATGTTCCACTAAAGTTCCACTAATGTTCCACTGATGTTCCACTAATGTTCCACTGATGTTCCACTAATGTTCCACTAAAGTTCCACTAATGTTCCACTGATGTTCCACTAATGTTCCACTGATGTTCCACTAATGTTCCACTAATGTTCCATTAATGTTCCACTAATGTTCCAGTAATGTTCCACTAATGTTCCACTAATGTTCTACTAATGTTCCACTAATGTTCCAGTAATGTTCCACGAATGTTCCACTAATGTTCCAGTGATGTTCCACTAATGTTCCAGTGATGTTCCACAAATATTCCACTAATGTTCCACTAATGATCCACTAATGTTCCACTAATGTTCCACAAATGTTCCAGTAATGTTCCACAAATGTTCCAGTGATGTTCCACTAATGTTCCAGTAATGTTCCACTAATGTTCCACAAATGTTCCAGTAATGTTCCACTAATGTTCCACTAATGTTCTAGTAATGTTCCAGTAATGTTCCACTAATGTTCCATTTATGTTCCACTAATGTTCCACCAATGTTCCAGTAATGTTCCACTAATGTTCCAGTAATGTTCTAGTAATGTTCCAGTAATGTTCCACTAATGTTCCACTAATGTTCCACTAATGATCCACTAATGTTCCACTAATGTTCCACTAATGTTCCAGTAATGTTCCAGTAATATTCCACTAATGTTCCAGTAATGTTCCACTAATGTTCCAGTGATGTTCCACTAATGTTCCACTAATGATCCACTAATGTTCCACTAATGTTCCACTAATATTCCACTAATGTTCCAGTAATGTTCCACTAATGTTCCACTAATGATCCACTAATGTTCCACTAATGTTCCACTAATATTCCACTAATGTTCCACTAATGTTCCACTAATGTTCCACTAATATTCCACTAATGTTCCAGTAATGTCTCACTAATGTTCCACTAATGTTCCAGTGATGTTCCACTAATGTTCCAGTAATGTTCCAGTGATGTTCCACTAATGTTCCACTAATGTTCCAGTAATGTTCCACTAATGTTCCACTAATGTTCCAGTGATGTTCCACTAATGTTCCAGTAATGTTCCAGTGATGTTCCACTAATGTTCCACTAATGTTCCACTAATGTTCCAGTAATGTTCCACTAATGTTCCACTAATGTTCCACTAATGTTCCACTAATATTCCACTAATGTTCCAGTAATGTCTCACTAATGTTCCACTAATGTTCCACTAATGTTCCAGTAATGTTCCACTAATGTTCCAGTGATGTTCCACTAATGTTCCAGTAATGTTCCAGTGATGTTCCACTAATGTTCCACTAATGTTCCACTAATGTTCCAGTAATGTTCCACTAATGTTCCACTAATGTTCCACTAATGTTCCACTAATGTTCCACTAATGTTCCACTGATGTTCCAATAATGTTCCACTAATGTTCCAATAATGTTCCACTAATGTTCCAGTAATGTTCCACTATTGTTCCACTAATGTTCCAGTAATGTTCCACTAATGTTCCACTAATGTTCCAATAATGTTCCACTAATGTTCCAATAATGTTCCACTAATGTTCCAGTAATGTTCCACTATTGTTCCACTAATGTTCCAGTAATGTTCCACTAATGTTCCACTAATGTTCCACTAATGTTCCACTAATACTCCACTAATGTTCCACTAATGTTCCACTATTGTTCCACTAATGTTCCACTAATGTTCCACTAATGTTCCAGTATTGTTCCACTAATGTTCTACTAATGTTCCACTAATGTTCCAGTAATGTTCCACTAATGTTCCACTAATGTTCCACTATTGTTCCACTAATGTTCCACTAATGTTCCACTAATGTTCCACTAATGTTCCACTGATGTTCCACTGATGTTCCACTAATGTTCCACTAATGTCCCACTGATGTTCCAGTAATGTTCCACTAATGTTCCACTGATGTTCCAGTAATGTTCCACTAATGTTCCACTAATGTTCCACTGATGTTCCAATAATGTTCCACTAATGTTCCAATAATGTTCCACTAATGTTCCAGTAATGTTCCACTATTGTTCCACTAATGTCCCACTGATGTTCCAGTAATGTTCCACTAATGTTCCACTGATGTTCCACTAATGTTCCACTAATGTTCCACTAATGTCCCAGGAATGTTCCACTATTGTTCCACTAATGTTCCACTAATGTTCCAGTAATGTTCCACTAATGTTCCAGTAATGTTCCACTATTGTTCCACTAATGTTCCAGTAATGTTCCAGTAATGTTCGACTAATGTTCCACTATTGTTCCACTAATGTTCCAGTGATGTTCCACTAATGTTCCACTAATGTTCCAGTAATGTTCCACTAATGTTCCACTAATGTTCCAGTAATGTTCCACTAATGTTCCACTAATGTTCCACTAATGTTCCAGTGATGTTCCACTAATGTTCCACTAATGTTCCAGTAATGTTCCACTAATGTTCCACTAATGTTCCACTAATGTTCCAGTGATGTTCCACTAATGTTCCACTAATGTTCCACTAATGTTCCAGTAATGTTCCACTAATGTTCCACTAATGTTCCACTAATGTTCCAGTGATGTTCCACTAATGTTCCATTAATGTTCCACTAATGTTCCAGTAATGTTCCACTAATGTTCCACTAATGTTCCAGTAATGTTCCACTAATGTTCCACTAATGTTCCACTAATGTTCCAGTGATGTTCCACTAATGTTCCACTAATGTTCCACTAATGTTCCACTAATGTTTCACTAATGTTCCAGTAATGTTCCACTAATGTTCCAGTAATGTTCCACTAATGTTCCAGTAATGTTCCAGTAATGTTCCACTAATGTTCCACTAATGTTCCAGTAATGTTCCAGTAATGTTCCACTAATGTTCCACTAATGTTCCACTAATGTTCCACTAATATTCCACTAATGTTCCAGTAATGTTCCACTAATGTTCCACTAATGTTCCACTGATGTTCCACTAATGTTCCACTAAAGTTCCACTAATGTTCCACTGATGTTCCACTAATGTTCCACTGATGTTCCACTAATGTTCCACTAAAGTTCCACTAATGTTCCACTGATGTTCCACTAATGTTCCACTGATGTTCCACTAATGTTCCACTAATGTTCCATTAATGTTCCACTAATGTTCCACAAATGTTCCACAAATGTTCCAGTGATGTTCCACTAATGTTCCACTAATGTTCCAGTAATGTTCCACTAATGTTCCACTAATGTTCCACTAATGTTCCACTAATGTTCCACTAATGTTCCAGTAATGTTCCACTAATGTTCCACTAATGTTCCAGTAATGTTCCAGTAATGTTCCACTAATGTTCCACGAATGTTCCACGAATGTTCCACTAATGTTCCACTGATGTTCCACTGATGTTCCACTAATGTTCCACTAAAGTTCCACTAATGTTCCACTGATGTTCCACTAATGTTCCACTGATGTTCCACTAATGTTCCACTAAAGTTCCACTAATGTTCCACTGATGTTCCACTAATGTTCCACTGATGTTCCACTAATGTTCCACTAATGTTCCATTAATGTTCCACTAATGTTCCAGTAATGTTCCACTAATGTTCCACTAATGTTCTACTAATGTTCCACTAATGTTCCAGTAATGTTCCACGAATGTTCCACTAATGTTCCAGTGATGTTCCACTAATGTTCCAGTGATGTTACACAAATATTCCACTAATGTTCCACTAATGATCCACTAATGTTCCACTAATGTTCCACAAATGTTCCAGTAATGTTCCACAAATGTTCCAGTGATGTTCCACTAATGTTCCAGTAATGTTCCACTAATGTTCCACAAATGTTCCAGTAATGTTCCACTAATGTTCCACTAATGTTCCACTAATGTTCCAGTAATGTTCCACTAATGTTCCACAAATGTTCCAGTAATGTTCCACTAATGTTCCACTAATGTTCCACTAATGCTCCACTAATGTTCCAGTAATGTTCCACTAATGTTCCACTAATGTTCCACTAATGTTCCACTAATGTTCCAGTAATGTTCCACTAATGTTCCACTATTGTTCCACTAATGTTCCAGTAATGTTCCACTAATGTTCCACTAATATTCCAGTAATGTTCCACTAATGTTCCAGTAATGTTCCAGTAATGTTCCACTAATGTTCCAGTAATGTTCCACTAATGTTCCACTAATGTTCCACAAATGTTCCACTAATGTTCCAATAATGTTCCACTAATGTTCCAGTAATGTTCCACTAATAATCTAGTAATGTTCCAGTAATGTTCCGCTAATGTTCCACTAATGTTCCACTAATATTCCACCACCAATGTTCCAGTAATGTTCCAGTAATGTTCCACTAATGTTCCAGTAATGTTCCAGTAATGTTCCACTAATGTTCTAGTAATGTTCCAGTAATGTTCCACTAATGTTCCAGTAATGTTCCACTAATGTTCCACTAATGTCCCACTAATGTTCCACTAATGTTCCACTAATAATCTAGTAATGTTCCACTAATGTTCCACTGATGTTCCACTAATGTTCCACTAATGTTCCATTAATGTTCCACTAATGTTCCAGTAATGTTCCACTAATGTTCCAGTAATGTTCCACGAATGTTCCACTAATGTTCCAGTGATGTTCCACTAATGTTCCAGTGATGTTCCACAAATATTCCACTAATGTTCCAGTAATGTTCCACTAATGTTCCACTAATGTTCCACTAATGTTCCACTAATGTTCCACTAATGTTCCAGTAATGTTCCACTAATGTTCCACTAATGTTCCAGTAATGTTCCAGTAATGTTCCACTAATGTTCCACGAATGTTCCACTAATGTTCCACTGATGTTCCACTGATGTTCCACTAATGTTCCACTAAAGTTCCACTAATGTTCCACTGATGTTCCACTAATGTTCCACTGATGTTCCACTAATGTTCCACTAAAGTTCCACTAATGTTCCACTGATGTTCCACTAATGTTCCACTGATGTTCCACTAATGTTCCACTAATGTTCCATTAATGTTCCACTAATGTTCCACAAATGTTCCACAAATGTTCCAGTGATGTTCCACTAATGTTCCAGTGATGTTCCACTAATGTTCCACTAATGTTCCAGTAATGTTCCAGTAATGTTCCACTAATGTTCCACTAATGTTCCACTAATGTTCCACTAATGTTCCACTAATGTTCCACTAATGTTCCAGTAATGTTCCACTAATGTTCCACTAATGTTCCAGTAATGTTCCAGTAATGTTCCACTAATGTTCCACGAATGTTCCACTAATGTTCCACTGATGTTCCACTGATGTTCCACTAATGTTCCACTAAAGTTCCACTAATGTTCCACTGATGTTCCACTAATGTTCCACTGATGTTCCACTAATGTTCCACTAAAGTTCCACTAATGTTCCACTGATGTTCCACTAATGTTCCACTGATGTTCCACTAATGTTCCACTAATGTTCCATTAATGTTCCACTAATGTTCCAGTAATGTTCCACTAATGTTCCACTAATGTTCTACTAATGTTCCACTAATGTTCCAGTAATGTTCCACGAATGTTCCACTAATGTTCCAGTGATGTTCCACTAATGTTCCAGTGATGTTCCACAAATATTCCACTAATGTTCCACTAATGATCCACTAATGTTCCACTAATGTTCCACAAATGTTCCAGTAATGTTCCACAAATGTTCCAGTGATGTTCCACTAATGTTCCAGTAATGTTCCACTAATGTTCCACAAATGTTCCAGTAATGTTCCACTAATGTTCCACTAATGTTCTAGTAATGTTCCAGTAATGTTCCACTAATGTTCCATTTATGTTCCACTAATGTTCCACCAATGTTCCAGTAATGTTCCACTAATGTTCCAGTAATGTTCTAGTAATGTTCCAGTAATGTTCCACTAATGTTCCACTAATGTTCTAGTAATGTTCCACTAATGTTCCAGTAATGTTCCACTAATGTTCCACTAATGTTCCACTAATGTTCCACTAATGTTCCAGTAATGTTCCACTAATGTTCCACTAATGTTCTAGTAATGTTCCACTAATGTTCCAGTAATGTTCCAGTAATGTTCCACTAATGTTCTAGTAATGTTCCAGTAATGTTCCACTAATGTTCCAGTAATGTTCCACTAATGTTCCACTAATGTCCCACTAATGTTCCACTAATGTTCCACTAATAATCTAGTAATGTTCCAGTAATGTTCCACTAATGTTCCACTAATAATCTAGTAATGTTCCACTAATGTTCCACTAATGTTCCAGTAATGTTCCACTAATGTTCCACTAATGTTTCAGTAATGTTCCAGTAATGTTCCACTAATGTTCCACTAATGTTCCACTAATGTTCCACTAATAATCTAGTAATGTTCCAGTAATGTTCCACTAATATTCCACTAATGTTCCAGTAATGTTCCACTAATGTTCCACTAATGTTCCAGTAATGTTCCACTAATGTTCCACTAATATTCCACTAATGTTCCAGTAATGTTCCACTAATGTTCCACTAATGTTCCACTAATGTTCCACTAATGTTGCAGTAATGTTCCACTAATGTTCCACTAATATTCCACTAATGTTCCAGTAATGTTCCACTAATGTTCCACTAATGTTCCAGTAATGTTCCACTAATGTTCCACTAATGTTCCATTAATGTTCCAGTAATGTTCCACTAATGTTCCACTAATGTTCCAATAATGTTCCAGTAATGTTCCAGTAATGTTCCACTAATGTTCCACTAATGTTCTAGTAATGTTCCAGTAATATTCCACTAATGTTCCACTAATGTTCCACCAATGTTCCACTAATGTTCCAGTAATGTTCCAGTAATGTTCCACTAATTTTCCACTAATGTTCCACTAATGTTCCAGTAATGTTCCACTAATGTTCCACTAATGTTCCAGTAATGTTCCAGTGATGTTCCACTAATGTTCCACTAATGTTCCACTAATGTTCCACTAATGTTCCAGTAATGTTCCACTAATGTTCCAGTAATGTTCCACTAATGTTCCACTAATGTTCCACTAATGTTCCACTAATGTTCCAGTAATGTTCCACTAATATTCCACTAATGTTCCAGTAATGTTCCACTAATGTTCCACTAATGTTCCAGTAATGTTCCACTAATGTTCCACTAATATTCCACTAATGTTCCACTAATGTTCCACTAATGTTCCACTAATGTTCCAGTAATGTTCCACTAATGTTCCAGTAATGTTCCACTAATGTTCCACTAATGTTCCACTAATGTTCCAGTAATGTTCCACTAATGTTCCACTAATGTTCCAGTAATGTTCCAGTGATGTTCCACTAATGTTCCACTAATGTTCCACTAATGTTCCAGTAAAGTTCCACTAATGTTCCACTAATGTTCCACTAATAATCTAGTAATGTTCCACTAATGTTCCACTGATGTTCCACTAATGTTCCACTAATGTTCCATTAATGTTCCACTAATGTTCCAGTAATGTTCCACTAATGTTCCAGTAATGTTCCACGAATGTTCCACTAATGTTCCAGTGATGTTCCACTAATGTTCCAGTGATGTTCCACAAATATTCCACTAATGTTCCAGTAATGTTCCACTAATGTTCCACTAATGTTCCACTAATGTTCCACTAATGTTCCACTAATGTTCCAGTAATGTTCCACTAATGTTCCACTAATGTTCCAGTAATGTTCCAGTAATGTTCCACTAATGTTCCACGAATGTTCCACTAATGTTCCACTGATGTTCCACTGATGTTCCACTAATGTTCCACTAAAGTTCCACTAATGTTCCACTGATGTTCCACTAATGTTCCACTGATGTTCCACTAATGTTCCACTAAAGTTCCACTAATGTTCCACTGATGTTCCACTAATGTTCCACTGATGTTCCACTAATGTTCCACTAATGTTCCATTAATGTTCCACTAATGTTCCACAAATGTTCCACAAATGTTCCAGTGATGTTCCACTAATGTTCCAGTGATGTTCCACTAATGTTCCACTAATGTTCCAGTAATGTTCCAGTAATGTTCCACTAATGTTCCACTAATGTTCCACTAATGTTCCACTAATGTTCCACTAATGTTCCACTAATGTTCCAGTAATGTTCCACTAATGTTCCACTAATGTTCCAGTAATGTTCCAGTAATGTTCCACTAATGTTCCACGAATGTTCCACTAATGTTCCACTGATGTTCCACTGATGTTCCACTAATGTTCCACTAAAGTTCCACTAATGTTCCACTGATGTTCCACTAATGTTCCACTGATGTTCCACTAATGTTCCACTAAAGTTCCACTAATGTTCCACTGATGTTCCACTAATGTTCCACTGATGTTCCACTAATGTTCCACTAATGTTCCATTAATGTTCCACTAATGTTCCAGTAATGTTCCACTAATGTTCCACTAATGTTCTACTAATGTTCCACTAATGTTCCAGTAATGTTCCACGAATGTTCCACTAATGTTCCAGTGATGTTCCACTAATGTTCCAGTGATGTTCCACAAATATTCCACTAATGTTCCACTAATGATCCACTAATGTTCCACTAATGTTCCACAAATGTTCCAGTAATGTTCCACAAATGTTCCAGTGATGTTCCACTAATGTTCCAGTAATGTTCCACTAATGTTCCACAAATGTTCCAGTAATGTTCCACTAATGTTCCACTAATGTTCTAGTAATGTTCCAGTAATGTTCCACTAATGTTCCATTTATGTTCCACTAATGTTCCACCAATGTTCCAGTAATGTTCCACTAATGTTCCAGTAATGTTCTAGTAATGTTCCAGTAATGTTCCACTAATGTTCCACTAATGTTCTAGTAATGTTCCACTAATGTTCCAGTAATGTTCCACTAATGTTCCACTAATGTTCCACTAATGTTCCACTAATGTTCCAGTAATGTTCCACTAATGTTCCACTAATGTTCTAGTAATGTTCCACTAATGTTCCAGTAATGTTCCAGTAATGTTCCACTAATGTTCTAGTAATGTTCCAGTAATGTTCCACTAATGTTCCAGTAATGTTCCACTAATGTTCCACTAATGTCCCACTAATGTTCCACTAATGTTCCACTAATAATCTAGTAATGTTCCAGTAATGTTCCACTAATGTTCCACTAATAATCTAGTAATGTTCCACTAATGTTCCACTAATGTTCCAGTAATGTTCCACTAATGTTCCACTAATGTTTCAGTAATGTTCCAGTAATGTTCCACTAATGTTCCACTAATGTTCCACTAATGTTCCACTAATAATCTAGTAATGTTCCAGTAATGTTCCACTAATATTCCACTAATGTTCCAGTAATGTTCCACTAATGTTCCACTAATGTTCCAGTAATGTTCCACTAATGTTCCACTAATATTCCACTAATGTTCCAGTAATGTTCCACTAATGTTCCACTAATGTTCCACTAATGTTCCACTAATGTTGCAGTAATGTTCCACTAATGTTCCACTAATATTCCACTAATGTTCCAGTAATGTTCCACTAATGTTCCACTAATGTTCCAGTAATGTTCCACTAATGTTCCACTAATGTTCCATTAATGTTCCAGTAATGTTCCACTAATGTTCCACTAATGTTCCAATAATGTTCCAGTAATGTTCCAGTAATGTTCCACTAATGTTCCACTAATGTTCTAGTAATGTTCCAGTAATATTCCACTAATGTTCCACTAATGTTCCACCAATGTTCCACTAATGTTCCAGTAATGTTCCAGTAATGTTCCACTAATTTTCCACTAATGTTCCACTAATGTTCCAGTAATGTTCCACTAATGTTCCACTAATGTTCCAGTAATGTTCCAGTGATGTTCCACTAATGTTCCACTAATGTTCCACTAATGTTCCACTAATGTTCCAGTAATGTTCCACTAATGTTCCAGTAATGTTCCACTAATGTTCCACTAATGTTCCACTAATGTTCCACTAATGTTCCAGTAATGTTCCACTAATATTCCACTAATGTTCCAGTAATGTTCCACTAATGTTCCACTAATGTTCCAGTAATGTTCCACTAATGTTCCACTAATATTCCACTAATGTTCCACTAATGTTCCACTAATGTTCCACTAATGTTCCAGTAATGTTCCACTAATGTTCCAGTAATGTTCCACTAATGTTCCACTAATGTTCCACTAATGTTCCAGTAATGTTCCACTAATGTTCCACTAATGTTCCAGTAATGTTCCAGTGATGTTCCACTAATGTTCCACTAATGTTCCACTAATGTTCCAGTAAAGTTCCACTAATGTTCTAGTAATGTTCCAGTAATGTTCCAGTGATGTTCCACTAATGTTCCAGTAATGTTCCAGTAATGTTCTAGTAATGTTCCAGTGATGTTCCAGTAATGTTCCAGTAATGTTCCAGTAATGTTCCAGTAATGTTCCAGTAATGTTCCACTAATGTTCCACTAATGCTCTACTAATGTTCCACTAATGTTCCAGTAATGTTCTAGTAATGTTCCACTAATGTTCCACTAATGTTCCACTAATGTTCCACTAATGTTCCACTAATGTTCCAATAATGTTCCACTAATGTTCCAGTGATGTTCCAATAATGTTCCACTAATGTTCCATTAATGTTCCACTAATGTTCCATTAATGTTCCACTAATGTTCCACTAATGTTCCACTAATGTTCCACTAATGTTCCAGTGGTGTTCCACTAATGTTCCAGTAATGTTCCAGTGATGTTCCAGTGATGTTCCACTAATGTTCCACTAATGTTGCAGTAATGTTCCACTAATGTTCCACTAATGTTCCAGTAATGTTCCACTAATTTTCCAGTGATGTTCCACTAATGTTCCACTAATGTTCCAGTAATGTTTTAGTAATGTTCCACTAATGTTCCACTAATTTTCCACTAATGTTCCACTAATGTTGCAGTAATGTTCCACTAATGTTCCACTGATGTTCCACTGATGTTCCAGTAATGTTCTACTAATGTTCCACTAATGTTCCACTGATGTTCCACTGATGTTCCACTAATTTTCCACTAATGTTGCAGTAATGTTCCAGTAATGTTCTACTAATGTTCCACTAATTTTCCACTAATGTTGCAGTGATGTTCCACTAATGTTCCACTAATGTTGCAGTAATGTTCCACTAATGTTCCAGTAATGTTCCTCTAATGTTCCACTAATGTTCCAGTAATGTTCCACTAATGTTCCACTAATGTTCCACTAATGTTCCACTAATGTTGCAGTGAGGTTCCACTAATGTTCCAGTAATATTCCTCTAATGTTCCACTAATGTTCCACTAATGTTCCAATAATGTTCCAGTAATGTTCCAATAATGTTCCACTAATGTTCCATTAATGTTCCACTAATGTTCCACTAATGTTCCAATAATGTTCCACTAATGTTCCATTAATGTTCCACTAATGTTCCACTAATGTTCCATTAATGTTCCACTAATGTTCCACTAATGTTCCAATAATGTTCCACTAATGTTCCATTAATGTTCCACTAATGTTCCACTAATGTTCCAATAATGTTCCACTAATGTTCCACTAATGTTCCACTAATGTTCCAATAATGTTCCACTAATGTTCCAGTGATGTTCCAATAATGTTCCACTAATGTTCCATTAATGTTCCACTAATGTTCCATTAATGTTCCACTAATGTTCCACTAATGTTCCATTAATGTTCCACTAATGTTCCACTAATGTTCCAGTAATGTTCCAGTGATGTTCCAGTGATGTTCCACTAATGTTCCACTAATGTTGCAGTAATGTTCCACTAATGTTCCAGTAATGTTCCACTAATTTTCCACTAATGTTCCACTAATGTTGCAGTAATGTTCCACTAATGTTCCACTGATGTTCCACTGATGTTCCACTAATTTTCCACTAATGTTGCAGTAATGTTCCAGTAATGTTCTACTAATCTTCCACTAATGTTCCAGTGATGTCCCAGTGATGTTCCAGTAATGTTTCAGTAATGTTCCAGTAATGTTCCACTAATGTTCCACTGATGTTGCAGTGATGTTCCACTAATGTTCCACTAATGTTCCAGTAATGTTCCTCTAATGTTCCACTAATGTTCCAGTAATGTTCCACTAATGTTCCAGTAATGTTCCACTAATGTTCCAGTAATGTTCCTCTAATGTTCCACTAATGTTCCAGTAATGTTCCACTAATGTTCCAGTAATGTTCCACTAATGTTCCACTGATGTTCCACTAATTTTTTCACTAATGTTCCACTAATGTTGCAGTGAGGTTCCACTAATGTTCCAGTAATATTCCTCTAATGTTCCACTAATGTTCCTCTAATGTTCCACTAATGTTCCAGTAATGTTCCACTAATGTTCCAGTAATGTTCCACTAATGTTCCAGTAATGTTCCACTAATGTTCCACTGATGTTCCACTAATTTTTTCACTAATGTTCCACTAATGTTGCAGTGAGGTTCCACTAATGTTCCAGTAATATTCCTCTAATGTTCCACTAATGTTCCAGTAATGTTCCACTAATGTTCCACTAATGTTCCAGTAATGTTCCACTAATGTTCCACTAATGTTCCACTAATGTTCCAATAATGTTCCAGTAATGTTCCACTAATGTTCCAATAATGTTCCAATAATGTTCCACTAATGTTCCATTAATGTTCCACTAATGTTCCACTAATGTTCCAATAATGTTCCACTAATGTTCCACTAATGTTCCACTAATGTTCCACTAATGTTCCAATAATGTTCCAGTAATGTTCCACTAATGTTCCACTAATGTTCCACTAATGTTCCAATAATGTTCCACTAATGTTCCATTAATGTTCCACTAATGTTCCACTAATGTTCCACTAATGTTCCAATAATGTTCCAGTAATGTCCCACTAATGTTCCACTAATGTTCCACTAATGTTCCAATAATGTTCCACTAATGTT
>NC_084597.1:264000-273000 GCF_033807715.1 Cololabis saira | reverse complement strand
GCAACATTGCCCTTTGGGCCATTCTGGACGATTGCAATATGGTCATGCCATTACTTGGCATGCCCATAATAATAATAACGCGAAGAATTCCTACAGATACAATAGGGCCTTCGCACTGAAGGTGCTCGGGCCCTAATAATAATAATAACTAGAAAATTTCATGAAATTTTGATATGGGCATGCCCTACCGCCCATTCGACCCCTCTTGCTGCTTTGGTTTGGGGCTGTAGTGGTTGTGTTTGGGGTGGTTCTATGTCAGTTTGAGGTGTTTACGGTTGTATTGCATTCATTCCTGTGCTCCCAATAGTTAAAAATGGGGCGCGCTTTTTGGCGTCTAGCGCCACCCACTGGGACACTTTTGACTGAAAAAAGTAATGCCCATCGAGGCAACATGGAGACGCATCTAACGATGTATGCCATGCATGGGTGCACGTTGCGGTTCAGGCTACATGATAGACAATGACAATGGATAGGTTTTTTTTTCACCGTGGTAAAAAATCCCATCCGAATGAATGGGGCCATTTGGCCTGGATTTTGACATAAAATTTCCTTAAATCCCAGCTTCATGAAATTTGAATATGTGGACGGCCACAGCGTGCCGAGTCGGGGAACATTTGTACGATGTCTCTACGATAATCTGTCGCCTAGCAACAAGCGTCCAAAGTCAAATGGAAATTTAAAAAAAAAATGAAAGGTCAATATCGCAAAAATTTTAATAATTGGCATAATGAGCTTGTACGGCCCGTTAGTGCCAATCGGGCCGAGTGTTTGAAAGTTTGAACGATGTCTCTACGATAAAGTTCGACCGAGCAATAAGCGTCTGAATTTTTGCCTTTTTTTTTGCTTTATGGCATCTAGCGTTGCCACGGTAACACTTTTGACTGAGAAAAGTAATGCCCATCGAGGCACGATGGAGACGCATCCAACGATATATGCCATGCATGGGTGCACTTTCCGGTTCGGGCAGCATTAACAGATTGTTTATTCACATGGTCCCCCATACAAATGCATTGGTTTTTGTTGCCATGGTAACAAGCCCCATAGGATAGAATGGGACAATTTGGCTTTAATATCTCAAAAGCTGTAAACGACAGCGTAATGAGACCTCAGTATGTTGTAGTCCACATGAAGCTGAGTCTTTTAACGTTGGAACCAAGTCTCTGCGATACCGCGTTGCCGCGCAACAAGCATCCGAAGTTCCGTTAGCATCAAAATGAACAATGTGGAATATCTCAAAAACCGTAATAGCAAGCATGACGAGACTAAAATATGTTGCAGTACAAAGCGTCCCGGGTTGGTCAATGTTGTAATGATGTCTGTACGATAAACCGTTGCCTAGCAACAAGCGTCCAAAATAAAAGTGATTTTTTTTTTAAATTGAAAGTTAAATATCGCAAAAACCGTAATAACTAGCATGATGAAGTTGTATGGTCCTTTAAAGACTATCGGGCCGAGTGTTTCAAAGTTTGAACGATGTCTCTACGATAAAGTTCGGCCGAGCAATAAGCGCGGGGATTTTCGCCTTTTTTTTTGCTTTTTGGCATCTAGCGTTGCCACGGTAACCCCTATTACTGAGAAAAGTAATACCCATCGAATCACGATGGAGACGCATCCAACGATGTATGCCATGCATGGCTGCACGTTGCGGTTCGGGCCGTATTAACGGACGAAAAAAGAGTGCGGAATAATAATAATAATAACTAGAAAATTTCATGAAATTTTGATATGGGCATGCCCTACCGCCCATTCGACCCCTCTTGCTGCTTTGGTTTGGGACTGTAGTGGTTGTGTTTGGGGTGGTTCTATGTCAGTTTGAGGTGTTTACGGTTGTATTGCATTCATTCCTGTGCTCCCAATAGTTAAAAATGGGGCGCGCTTTTTGGCGTCTAGCGCCCCCCACGGTGACACTTTTGACTGAAAAAAGTAATGCCCATCGAGGCAACATGGAGACGCATCTAACGATGTATGCCATGCATGGGTGCACGTTGCGGTTCAGGCTACATGATAGACAATGACAATGGATAGGTTTTTTTTTCACCGTGGTAAAAAATCCCATCCGAATGAATGGGGCCATTTGGCATGGATTTTGACATAAAATTGCCTTAAATCCCAGCTTCATGAAATTTGAATATGTTGACGGCCACAGCGTGCCGAGTCGGGGAACATTTGTACGATGTCTCTACGATAATCTGTCGCCTAGCAACAAGCGTCCAAAGTCAAATGGAAATTTAAAAAAAAAATGAAAGGTCAATATCGCAAAAATTTTAATAATTGGCATAATGAGCTTGTACGGCCCGTTAGTGCCAATCGGGCCGAGTGTTTGAAAGTTTGAACGATGTCTCTACGATAAAGTTCGACCGAGCAATAAGCGTCTGAATTTTTGCCTTTTTTTTTGCTTTATGGCATCTAGCGTTGCCACGGTAACACTTTTGACTGAGAAAAGTAATGCCCATTGAGGCACGATGGAGACGCATCCAACGATATATGCCATGCATGGGTGCACATTCCGGTTCGGGCAGCATTAACAGATTGTTTATTCACATGGTCCCCCATACAAATGCATTGGTTTTTGTTGCCATGGTAACAAGCCCCATAGGATAGAATGGGACAATTTGGCTTTAATATCTCAAAAGCTGTAAACGACAGCGTAATGAGACCTCAGTATGTTGTAGTCCACATGAAGCTGAGTCTTTTAACGTTGGAACCAAGTCTCTGTGATACCGCGTTGCCGCGCAACAAGCATCCGAAGTTCCGTTAGCATCAAAATGAACAATGTGGAATATCTCAAAAACCGTAATAGCAAGCATGACGAGACTAAAATATGTTGCAGGACAAAGCGTCCCGGGTTGGTCAATGTTGTAATGATGTCTGTACGATAAACCGTTGCCTAGCAACAAGCGTCCAAAATAAAAGTGATTTTTTTTTTAAATTGAAAGTTAAATATCGCAAAAACCGTAATAACTAGAATGATGAAGTTGTATGGTCCTTTAAAGACTATCGGGCCGAGTGTTTCAAAGTTTGAACGATGTCTCTACGATAAAGTTCGGCCGAGCAATAAGCGCGGGAATTTTCGCCTTTTTTTTTGCTTTTTGGCATCTAGCGTTGCCACGGTAACCCCTATTACTGAGAAAAGTAATACCCATCGAATCACGATGGAGACGCATCCAACGATGTATGCCATGCATGGGTGCACGTTGCGGTTCGGGCCGTATTAACGGACGAAAAAAGAGTGCGGAATAATAATAATAACTAGACCAAAATTCCCGGGAAATTTTGAAGTGCCACGGACTACTGCCGGATGATCGCGGGATGCACCCATGAAGGTCAAGGACATTTGATACCACCCATGACTCTCTATGTCAAACCATTCAAAAGATATTGGACTATAACGTATCGGCCAATCAGAAGAAGGGGCGTGGCTAATTTGCACCAATGAGGGTCAGGGACTCGATACTTAGTCATTTGACACCACCCATGTGTCTGTATGTCAAACCATTCAAAAGATATTGGACTTTAACGTATCAGCCAATCAGAAGAAGGGGCGTGGCTAATTTGCACCAATGAGGGTCAGGGACTCGATACTTGGTCATTTGACACCACCCATGTCTCTGTATGTCAAACCATTCAAAAGATATTGGACTATAACGTATCGGCCAATCAGAAGAAGGGGCGTGGCTAATTTGCACCAATGAGGGTGAGGGACTCCATACTTAGTCATTTGACACCACCCATGTCTCTGTATGTCAAACCATTCAAAAGATATTGGACTTTAACGTATCAGCCAATCAGAAGAAGGGGCGGGGCTAATTTGCACCAATGAGGGTCAGGGACTCGATACTTAGTCATTTGACACCACCCATGTCTCTGTATGTCAAACCATTCAAAAGATATTGGACTTTAACGTATCGGCCAATCAGAAGAAGGGGCGTGGCTAATTTGCACCAATGAGGGTCAGGGACTCGATACTTAGTCATTTGACACCACCCATGTCTCTGTATGTCAAACCATTCAAAAGATATTGGACTTTAACGTATCAGCCAATCAGAAGAAGGGGCGGGGCTAATTTGCACCAATGAGTGTCAGGGGCTCGATACTTAGTCATTTGATACCACCCGTGAGTCTCTATGTCAAACCATTCAAAAGATATTGGACTATAACGTATCGGCCAATCAGAAGAAGGGGCGGGGCTAATATGTATATATAATATACAAATGTAAATATTTATATGTATAATAATAATAATATACATATATATCCCATGAACCTGTCCCCAGCAGGACTGGGGATCATGTAAGGTCAAAAGGTCAGGGTTCAGATTCCTCCATTATCCAAGGTAAAGTATTATGAAGTCTGCATTGAGTGGGTCATGTGACTAGTTCTGGGTCACATGACCCGGAAGTATGGTAGTGTATATTGTATTGGAATGACTCAGCTAGTTCTTCGGATTTGACAAGCCTCAAATAACTTCACCTTGTAATCAAACTGTAGCTCCTAGCAGAAAAACAAAGACATCGTGAGAGAGACAGAACCCGGAAGATTCTGACAATCTTAATTTTATTCAGATATTCCTTAAAATGTGTTAGTAACGGCAATTCGAAAACAAAAATGAGATTTTTTTGAAGAAAACTTCATTTAACATTAGAGTCAATGGAGACAGGGGCAGGATTTGGCGTGACTCTAGGCTCCCCCGTTTAAATTTTGTGCACACCACGCCTGTCAAAGTCACATTTTAAGAATACCAAAATGTATGTCTACATTCTGACCAAAAATTATCTGTCCAGCTTTTACGGTTCGGCCGTGAGGTCGAGTTACAAATAAAAATTATGGTCATTTTTTCAGGGTTCTGCTCACTCTGATCAATTCGAACCTCCACTCTAGATTTGAAAAAGGGGGTTTTTTAGTCCTCGCTTGAAGGCTCATATCTTGAAAAGTGTACATTTTAGGAAAAAACAGTCCGGGGTTTAGAGAGAGAAGAGAAGTTTTCCTCCGTTTTGAAGTTTGAATGACGTTTCTACGTGCAAGTATGAGAAAGATACGTGACTTGGAAAAAAGGTGAATTTTGTCTTTTTTTTCTCAACATTTTCCCATCCGCTTTGAATGGCGCCATTGAAATGCATGGGAAAACAGTTCCCCATTAGTTTGGAAATTTGGAAATGTTTTTGCACTTCGTGCAAAAACTATTCGTGCCATCGTTCTGAAAATCCAGAGGACTGTAGTTAAATTCAGGTCCTACAACTTTCTAAATCGGTTCAGAATTTTTCGAGTAACGGTATGCGAGTGGTGAGGCCCCAAAGTTCACGCAATGCGTTCCGGATGGGGCAAAAAGCGCACGTTTGTGCACGTTGCGCAAAAACGTGCACGC
This sequence comes from Cololabis saira, assembly GCF_033807715.1. Classification (NCBI taxonomy): domain Eukaryota; kingdom Metazoa; phylum Chordata; class Actinopteri; order Beloniformes; family Belonidae; genus Cololabis; species Cololabis saira. Next base: position 267,638 of record NC_084597.1, on the reverse strand, counting down.
CAATCGCTTATAAAAGTCATACCAATTGATTCCCGATTAAGTCGCACGTTTCTACGTTTTTACTTTTTGAGTTTTCTCAAAGCTGCGCAACTAGTTACGCGCCGAAGTTTATACGGAAGAATATGGAATAATAATAAATAACTAGACCAAAATTCCCGGGAAATTTTGAAGTGCCACGGACTACTGCCGGATGATCGCGGGATGCACCCATGAAGGTCAAGGACTCGATACTTGGTCATTTGACACCACCCATGACTCTCTATGTCAAACCATTCAAAAGATATTGGACTATAACGTATCGGCCAATCAGAAGAAGGGGCGGGGCTAATTTGCACCAATGAGGGTCAGGGACTCGATACTTAGTCATTTGACACCACCCATGTCTCTGTATGTCAAACCATTCAAAAGATATTGGACTTTAACGTATCAGCCAATCAGAAGAAGGGGCGTGGCTAATTTGCACCAATGAGGGTCAGGGACTCGATACTTAGTCATTTGACACCACCCATGTCTCTGTATGTCAAACCATTCAAAAGATATTGGACTTTAACGTATCAGCCAATCAGAAGAAGGGGCGGGGCTAATTTGCACCAATGAGGGTCAGGGACTCCATACTTAGTCATTTGACACCACCCATGTCTCTGTATGTCAAACCATTCAAAAGATATTGAACTTTAACGTATCAGCCAATCAGAAGAAGGGGCGTGGCTAATTTGCACCAATGAGGGTCAGGGGCTCCATACTTAGTCATTTGACACCACCCATGTCTCTGTATGTCAAACCATTAAAAAGATATTGGACTTTAACGTATCAGCCAATCAGAAGAAGGGGCGGGGCTAATTTGCACCAATGAGGGTCAGGGGCTCGATACTTAGTCATTTGACACCACCCATGTCTCTGTATGTCAAACCATTCAAAAGATATTGGACTATAACGTATCGGCCAATCAGAAGAAGGGGCGGGGCTAATTTGCACCAATGAGGGTCAGGGACTCGATACTTAGTCATTTGACACCACCCATGTCTCTGTATGTCAAACCATTCAAAAGATATTGGACTATAACGTATCGGCCAATCAGAAGAAGGGGCGTGGCTAATTTGCACCAATGAGGGTCAGGGACTCGATACTTAGTCATTTGACACCACCCATGTCTCTGTATGTCAAACCATTCAAAAGATATTGGACTATAAGGTATCGGCCAATCAGAAGAAGGGGCGGGGCTAATTTGTATATATAATATACAAATGTAAATATTTATATGTATAATAATAATAATAATATACATATATATCCAATGAACCTGTTCCCAGCAGGACTGGGGATCATGTAAGGTCAAAAGGTCAGGGTTCAGATTCCTCCATTTTCCAGCTTATATTACATGAAGTCTGTACTGAGTGAGTCATGTGACCAGGTCTGGGTCAGTCTAATCAGTACACCTGAGCTCTGGTTGTTAGGGGCAACAAGAACCTGATACAGAGGGAGCGGGAATGACAGCTAGATTTTCGGTTGTGACAAACCTGAAATCACTCCACCTTGCGGTCAAACCGTAGCTCTTAGCAGAAAAATGAAAACATCGTGAGAGACGGAGAACCCAGAACATTCTGTCAATCTTATTTTCATTCAGATATCCCTTAAAATGTGTTAGTAACGGCAATTCGAAAACAAAAATGAGATTTTTTTGAAGAAAACGTTATTTATTATGGGAGTCAATGGAGAGAAAGACAGGATTTGGCATGGCTGTTAGTCTCCCCGTTCAAATTTTGTGCACACCACGCCTGTCAAAGTCACATTTTATGAATCACAAAACCTATGTCTATATTCTGACCAAAAATGATCTGTCTACCTTTTACGGTTTGGCCGTGAGGTCGAGTTACAAATAAAAATTATGATCATTTTTTTAAAGTCTCTCGCACTCTGATCAATTAGAACCGCACTGAAGATTTGACAAAAAAGTGATTTCCAGTCCTCGCTTGAGCGCTCATATCTTGAAAAGTGTACATTTTAGGAAAAAACAGTCCGGGGTTTAGAGAGAGAAGAGAAGTTTTCCTCCGTTTTGAAGTTTGAATGACCTTTCTACGTGCAAGTATGAGAAAGATAGGTGACTCAGAAAAAAGGTGATTTTTTTTTTTTTTAACCTCATCCCACACACAGTGTGAAATGCTGCCCCATACAAATACATGGTCCCCATTAGTTTGGAAATTTGGAAATGTTTTTGCACTTCGTGCAAAAACTATTCGTGCCATCGTTCTGAAAATCCACAGGAATGTAGTTAAATTCAGGGCCTACAACTTTCTAAATCGGTTCATAATTTTTCGAGTAACGGTGTGCGAGTGGTGAGGCCCCAAAGTTGACGCAATGCGTTCCGGATGGGGCAAAAAGTGCACGTTTGTGCACGTTGCGCAAAAACGTGCACGCCAATCGCTAATAAAAGTCATACCCATCGATTCCCGATTAAGGCGCACGTTTCTACGTTTTTACTTTTTGAGTTTTCTCAAAGCTGCGCAACTAGTTACGCGCCGAAGTTTTTACGGAAGAATATGGAATAATAATAATAACTAGACAAAATTCCCGGGAAATTTTGAAGTGCCACGGACTACTGCCGGATGATCGCGGGATGCACCCATGAAGGTCAAGGACTCGATACTTGGTCATTTGACACCACCCATGACTCTCTATGTCAAACCATTCAAAAGATATTGGACTATAACGTATCGGCCAATCAGAAGAAGGGGCGGGGCTAATTTGCACCAATGAGGGTCAGGGACTCGATACTTAGTCATTTGACACCACCCATGTGTCTGTATGTCAAACCATTCAAAAGATATTGGACTATAACGTATCGGCCAATCAGAAGAAGGGGCGGGGCTAATTTGCACCAATGAGGGTCAGGGACTCGATACTTAGTCATTTGACACCACCCATGTCTCTGTATGTCAAACCATTCAAAAGATATTGGACTTTAACGTATCAGCCAATCAGAAGAAGGGGCGGGGCTAATTTGCACCAATGAGGGTCAGGGGCTCGATACTTAGTCATTTGACACCACCCATGTCTCTGTATGTCAAACCATTCAAAAGATATTGGACTTTAACGTATCAGCCAATCAGAAGAAGGGGCGGGGCTAATTTGCACCAATGAGGGTCAGGGGCTCGATACTTAGTCATTTGATACCACCCGTGACACTCTATGTCAAACCATTCAAAAGATATTGGACTTTAACGTATCAGCCAATCAGAAGAAGGGGCGGGGCTAATTTGCACCAATGAGGGTCAGGGGCTCGATACTTAGTCATTTGACACCACCCATGTCTCTGTATGTCAAACCATTCAAAAGATATTGGACTTTAACGTATCAGCCAATCAGAAGAAGGGGCGGGGCTAATTTGCACCAATGAGGGTCAGGGGCTCGATACTTAGTCATTTGATACCACCCGTGACACTCTATGTCAAACCATTCAAAAGATATTGGACTTTAACGTATCAGCCAATCAGAAGAAGGGGCGGGGCTAATTTGCACCAATGAGGGTCAGGGGCTCGATACTTAGTCATTTGATACCACCCGTGACACTCTATGTCAAACCATTCAAAAGATATTGGACTTTAACGTATCAGCCAATCAGAAGAAGGGGCGGGGCTAAT